>NC_042615.1:514650265-514863211 GCF_901001135.1 Rhinatrema bivittatum | reverse complement strand
CACCAATACATTAATTTAATCACCCTAAAAAAGGTATCCCATGTGAATCAAAAATCTTATACTTCTCACATCTAAACTGTCCAAAACTCACTCATTAAAATTTCCACAAAATGTTGGAAAGAGGAATACTTAGCCAATTCGTCATAAAAGCTAATTTAAAGTGCTCCCGACATGATTCATGTTTCGATTGCAGAGACAATCTTCCTCAGGGGATATTTCTCAGCATTTTTTCTTGGAATGGCCAATATTCATCAATATCCGGACAACCACTGTCTCACCCACACTTTCAAGTATGGCGCCAAGGCGCCAAGGGTCTTAATGTCCCATTAAATCACATACACCTAAATGTTCTGTGATTTTGTTCTTTATAATAGTTTCCATGATTTTTCCCGGCAAACTTCAATTTGACATGATAGAGCAGACTGATCCTTTGGAAATATAAGCTTTGCTGTTTATTCTCTTTAGCATTATACGATTTTATTTATTCTCTGTTCTATCCTCTTATTGCAGTATATGTATATTTGTTTCTTTATTTTATAACCTTCGGTCGCAGATGGCTGCAACCGCGTCTACTCACGTCCTGCACGTCCTACTTCCCTCTCCGGGCCTGCTCACAGTGGGGCTAGTCTCTGCCACTGCATACCCCATGGCTCCTCTTGGCGGTCGAGATGCCGCCACCACCTACGCCGACTCCGGGCCTTCCTAGGCGTGCATGCATGCCACTGGGCCCTCTTTTGAAGCTTCTACGGTTGGAACCTCGGGGACGTCCCTGATTGATGATGTCATTGGATCAGGGTTCTTAAGCTCTACCTTTGCCCCCAGCTAGCCAAATTGGCAATGAGTTCCATCGTGACTGTGGTGACGCTATCGGACCCTACTTGGACTCTGGACCCTGATGGTACCCGCTCCTTGGGGGCCAGCATGCTTGCTCCGTGGAGACTTGGTCTCCTGGCTTCTCCCCTCCTCGGGCTGGCCCTGTACCTTTCAGAAGTCCTACCTTGCTGGCTTCCCGCTCTCGGGGTGCCTCTGGGAATGCCTTCACCACTTGGGAGTTCTAGCTCTGTGCTTCCCTGCTCCTCGGGGTAGTGCCTACATTCTATACAGAGACTGTCAATGCTTACCCACTCCTCGGGGTAGTGCCTACTAGAGATGTGAATCGGAACCAGAATCAGTTCTGATTCCAGGTTCGGGGACTATCAGGAAATTTTTTGAGTGCAGTCCGATCGTTTTTTTTTTATTGGCTGCACCTGAGCCAATAAACAAAATACCCACCCCGACCCTTTAAAACACATCCTTTAGCTTCCCCCACCCTCCCGACCACCCAAAACTTTTTAAAAGTACCTGGTGGTCCAGTAGGGTCCCGGGAGCGATCTCCCACCCTCGGGCCATTGGCTGCCACTAATCAAAATGGCGCCGATGGCCCTTTGCCCTTACCATGTGACGGGGCTATCGGTGGCATTGGCCGGCCCCTGTCACATGGTAGGAGCAATGGATGGCCCGCGCCATTTTTAAAGATCCCCTGGGATCTCTCCACAGTTTCATCCAGAGCTGCCCGCTGTGCCTAACCTCGCCTCCTGATGGTGTGGACCGTGGGGCTCCTCCCCACAGGTGGTAACAACTCTCACCTTGGGTCAAGGGTCCACGAACCCACAAACCATTACAATTATACTGCCATGTTATTGCTATGGTTAGATTCTGTGCATGTCGTAAAGTTCTTTTTTAATGATTGGTAATCATTTGAATGTCTCCTAGCACCTTATTGCATATTTCTTATTTTGCATTGTCTGTCTGTGTTCTCTTGCCTGCTCACATTGGTTACTTGCCCCAAGGAATGACTGGAACTTTTTCATTTCCTATAGAGACTTTCAATTACAAGTGGCTTTTGGCACGATGACAGCTCTTCCTGAGTCTTCCTCTATAGACTCCTTAAAGCCTCACATTGTTGCGGTCGCCACCGCTTCCCCCCACTTAGGGCTCAATCCTGCCTACCTCCGCTTCAGGAATCGCCGCGTTCCGCCTACTCTGGACCCCGGGGCCTTCTCTCACTCCACGTGGCGGCCACCATTACGTGCCTGCTTCTCCGTCTCGCGCGCGCGAGGACGCCCGTCTTGAGTGCTCAACTCCTGGAAGTCCGGCCCGCCTGTGCTGCTGACGTTCACGCCCAAGTCCCGATATAACCGGCGCTCAAACTCAGTCTCATTGCCTTGCAACGAGGTTCACAACTGCATAGTTGTTCTTAGTTGCGTTCCTGGTGATCTCCACGTTTCCTGCTTCTGACTCCGGTTTGCTTCCGACTCTGCTTCAGCCTGCTGCCTGCCTCTGACCCCGGTTTGCTTCCGACTCCGCTTCAGCCTGCTGCCTGCCTCTGACCCCGGTTTGCTTCCGACTCCGCTTCAGCCTGCTGCCTGCCTCTGACTCCGGTTTGCTACAGACTCCACCTCAGCCTACAGCTTGCTCCAGCTCCGGTTTGCTACAGACTCCGCTTCAGCCTACAGCCTGCTCAGCTCCGGTTTGCTACACTCCGCTTCAGCCTATAGCCTGCTTCAGCTCCGGTTTGCTACGACTCCGCTTCAGCTTACAGCCTGCTTCAGCCTCCGGTTTGCTACAGATTCCGCTGCCGCCCGCTGCCCTGTCATCAGCTGGCCCTCGGCCCTGTACAGCCGGTCCCTGCTTCCCGGGTACCTTGGACTTCCTATCCTCCTGTTTACTCTGGTCCCGGCCTAAGCCCATCCCTGCCTCTGGACTCTCTGCCTATACTCCAAGTCCCGAGGTCCCAGTGCCCTACGGGCTCCTCCTGGGGGTTCCTGGTTCCCGGGTGAACACCTCCTGCCTGTGGCTCCGCCTCCCGGCCTACCCATCACCCTAGGTAGGCCGGCCCAAGGGTCCACTACCTCGCCAGCAGTGTCCGACTGCAACAGTTTGCAAGGCCATGGACTCGGCGGAGGCCCCAAGCCTGCAGGCCATTCCAGGGATGGCACAACGCCTCCAGCAGCAACAGCACTGTATCGACACACTCACTGCTACCGTGGAACAGCTGGTCTCCCGTCTGGAGGCCTCTCCTCCGGAACCACCTCCAGCCCCTCTCCCGGCACCAGCACCCAGTTCAGCTTCAGTGACTCAGTTACCCACGCCTACCCGGTATGCCGGGATATCAAGACATGCCGTGGCTTTTTAAATCAGTGCTACGTGCGTTTTGCTCTCCTGCCTGCACAGTTTCCCTCGACGCAGTTAAAGTAGCGTATATATTCTCGCTACTGGATGGTAAGGCCCTCGACTGGGCTTCACCCATGTGGGAGCGTCAGGATCCCTTGCTACAGAATCTACAGGAATTTGTCCTCAACTTCCGCCTCGCTTTTGATGATCCTGCACGCCAGACCACAGCCCTCGGAGCTCTTGCACCTCAGGCAAGGGACACGCCCGGTGGCCGATTACACCATAGACTTTCGCACGCTGGCCATGGAAGTTGGTTGGCGAGATGACTGCCTTAGGGGAATCTTCCTGGAGGGGCTTGCTAGTCGCATCAAGGATGAGTTAGCAGGTCGGGACCTCCGGAGGACTTAAATGACTTGATTGACATCGCTGGCAGGGTGGATCGTCGCCTTCAGCAGCGGGATAAAGAGACCGCTCCTATCGTAAGGCATCACCACAGTCGTCCACTGCCTCCAGAACCCTGGCTCCTAAGGTTCTCCCGGCCTCTGTCAGCAGTGGGGAACCCATGCAATTGGGTAGATCCCCACTGACCCCTGAGGAAAGGAGGAGATGCCGCTCGCTAGGCCTTTGTCTCTACTGCGGAGGCAAGGGGCACTTCCTCGCCAATTGCCCGGAACGTCCGGAAACGACCGTGCCTAGGATACCGAGGAGCTACACCTAGGCTCTACAGGATCAGCTCCTCTATGTACCTTGCCAGTAACTCTGAAATACCCCGGTGGGGAACTCCAGATCCCGCTCTTTCATCGATTCTGGTGCTGAGGGGAATTTCATTGTGGCCGACCTGGTGAATCAGCTATCTCTCCCCACGCTACAGAAGGTTCCTCCTCTGCGGATTTCTCAATCCGGGGCACCCTGCTCCCTGGTGTCATCACCTGCTCCACGGCCCCCTTGACTCTCCAAACAGGCCTGTTCCATTCGGAGGAGATCTCCCTGCTAGTCCTGGAGCGAGCTGTGCATCCCTTGGTTCTTGGACTACCCTGGTTGCGACAACATTCGCCCGTAATACAGTGGGATAACTTTCAGCTGATCCGTGGAGTCCCTTTTGTTTTGAACATTGCGTCTCCCACGGCCACCGAAACCCTTGCACCTCTGCTCCTCGCTTCTGCTGCCCGAGCCATATCAGGGCTTTGCTGACGTCTTTTCCAAAGAGATGGCTGAAATACTCCCTCAACACCGGCCTTTTGATTGCCCAATTGACTTGTTGCCGCCGGCACCACGCCTCCCCGTGGCCGGTGTACCCTTTGTCTTTGCCCGAGACTACTGCCATGTCCCAATATGTGACTGAGAACCTTGCCAAGGGCTTCATTCGCCCTTCTCGCTCGCCTGCCGGAGCCGGTTTCTTTTCGTGCCAAGAAGGATGGCTCCCTCCGTCCATGTATAGACTATCGTGGCTTGAATGCCATCACTAAGCAGACCGGTATCCGCTTCCTTTGATCCCTGAGCTCTTGGACCGCCTTCAGGGAGCACGCATCTTCACCAAGCTAGACCTCCGAGGGGCCTATAACCTCGTCCGCATTCGCCCCGGGGATGAGTGGAAGACGGCCTTTAATACCAGGGATGGGCATTACGAGTACCTGGTAATGCCCTTTGGACTCTGCAACGCCCCAGCCGTCTTCCAGAACCTCATGAACGAGGTTCTACGCGACATGCTCCACTCGCATGTCATCGTCTATCTCGATGACGTGCTCATCTTCTCCAAGGATCTGAAGACACACCATCGCCACGTCGCACAAGTCCTGCAGGCTCTCCGAGACAACCACTTGTACGCCAAGCTTGAAAAATGCGTTTTTGAGGCTGAGGCTCTGCCCTTCCTCGGGTACATCATCTCCTCCACAGGATTCCGAATGGACCCCGAAAAGTAGCTGCCATAACTAGGTGGCCTCAACCCAAGGGTCTCAAGGCCCTCCAGAGATTCCTAGGCTTCGCTAACTTTTACAGACATTTTATTCCTCAATACTCGCACCGAGTCGCTCCTCTTACGGCCCTGACCCGCAAGGGAGCCCGCCAAGAACTGGCCTGACGCTGCAGTTGCAGCCTTCACCGACTTGAAAGAAGCATTCCTCTCGGACATCTGTCTCCGTCACCCAGACCCACCAGACCTTTATTGTCGAGGTCGACGCTTCTAGCATTGCCGTCGGCGCACCTCCAACTCTGGACAGCTCCTGCCATGTTCCTACTTCTCCAGGAAGTTTCTCCCCCGAGATAATTACTCCATTGGCGATAAGGAGCTGGCTGGCGATCAAACTCGCCTTTGAAGAATGGAGGCAATGGCTCGAGGGGGCCCGACACACGACCACCGTGTATACGGACCACAAAAACTTGAGTTTCTATCTCAGGCTCAACGACTAAACCCTCGCCAAGCCCGCTGGGCCCTGTTTTTAGTCGCTTTGATTTTGTCTTACAATACCGGCCGCGGCCAAGAATCTCCGAGCTGATGCTCTCTCCTCCCTTCCTTCTCCGAGGAAGACCAAGAACCTCCTCAGTATATCCTCGACCCTAGTAAGGTTCGCCTGTCCGCCCTGACGGTCCTCTCCCAAGATAGGACCGTGGTTCCTCGACGAGATCGCTTAAAGGCACTAGCTGGGCTCATGACTCCCTCACTGGAGGGCACGCAGGACGCGAGAAACCCTGGAACTCATCAACCGCTTCTACTGGTGGCCCAACATCCGACAAGATGTGCGCACCTACGTGAGTTCCTGTCCCACCTGCGCCCGTCAAAAGCCCAGTCCTGGTTCCCCGTGCGGCCTCTTACAGCCTCTGCCGGTTCCCACAGAGCCCTGGACCCATCTCGCTACAGACTTCATGGTGGACTTGCCCCCGTCTCGCGGTCAAACGGTTATCTGGGTTACCGTCGACCGCTTCTCTAAGATGGTGCACCTAGTCCGCTGTCCAAGTTACCCTCTGCACCCGAACTAGCTCTCCTCTTTGCCCAGCATATTTTTAGGCTACACGGCCTTCCGCAGGACATTGTGTCCGACCGGGGACCCCAGTTTGTTGCACGCTATTGGAGGGCTCTCTGCAAGTGCTTCAAGGTAAAGCTCAGCTTCTCTACAGCTTTCCACCCACAGAGTAACGGACAGTGCGAAAGGATGAATCGGTCTCTGAAAACCTACCTTCGAGCCTTCACCAATGAAAAACAAGACAACTGGTCGGAGCTACTGCCCTGGGCCAGTTTGCCTATAACAATCAAGCTCATGCAGCCACCGGGCTATCACCACCATTCCAGCTAGTCTATGGAAAACAGCTGAGACCTCCACTTCCTCTCGCTATCCCCAGCGCCTCACCAGCCGCCCAGTTGACGGCGCCCAGCTACAGACATTGTGGCAGAAGACCCAGAACAAGCTACTCTCGCTCAGCCTCTTCCGCCAAACAGGCGGCCGACCGCCACCGACGACCAGCTCCTACCTACCAGCCAGGAGACCGGGTCTGGCTTAGCACCAAAACATCCGTCTTCGCCTCCCCTCACGAAGATTTGCGCCCAGATTCTGTGGGCCATTTCAGGTCGCCGAAGAGTGGGGTTAGTTTCGTATCGGCTGAGGCTGCCATCCTCACTTCGAGTCCACAATGTCTTCCACGTATCCTTGCTTAAGCCCGTAGTCCTCTCCCGCTATCACCGCAAACCTCCGGATTCTTCATCTACCACCATCGACAATGACCCCACCTACCAGGTACGCAGTCCTGGACGTTCGCTTCTACAACCGCAGGTGGGAGTATCTACTCTACCATGGGAAGGTTGCGGTGATGAGGACAACACCTGGGAACCCAGCCGCAACATTTTGGACAAATCATTGTTGCAGCAGTTCCATCAGGACCACCCAGAGAAACCCGGTCCTCTCAAGAGGGGCCGTAAAGGGGGGGTACTGTTGCGGTCTCCACCGCTTCCCCCCGCTTAGGGCTCAACCCTGCCTACCTCCGCTTCAGGAATCGCCGCGTTCCGCCCTCTGGACCCCGGGGCTTCTCTCACTCCACGTGGCGCCGCCATTACGTGCCTGCTCTTCTCCTCCGTCTCGCGCGCTCAACTCCCGGAAGCCTGGCCCCCCCTGCTGCTGATGTCATGCCCAAGTCCCGATATAACCGGCGCTCAAACTCTCTCTCATTGCTTGCAACGAGGTTCACAACTGCATAGTTGTTCTTAGTTGCGTTCCTGGTGATCTCCACGTTTCCTGATTCTGACTCCGGTTTGCTTCCACTCCGCTTCAGCCTGCTGCCTGCCTCTGACCCTGGTTTGTTTCCGACTCCGCTTCAGCCTGCTGCCTGCCTCTGACCCCTTTGCTTCCGACTCCGCTTCAGCCTGCTGCCTGCCTCTGACTCCGGTTTGCTACAGACTCCGCTTCAGCCTACAGCTGCTCCAGCTCCGGTTTGCTACAGACTCTCTCCACTTCAGCCTACAGCCTGCTCCAGTCCGGTTTGCTACAGACTCCACTTCAGCCTACAGCCTGCTCTAGCTCCGGTTTGCTACAGACTCCACTTCAGCCTACAGCCTGCTCAAGCTCCGGTTTGCTACAACTCCACTTCAGCCTACAGCCTGTTCCAGCTCCGGTTGCTACAACTCCGCTTCAGCTTACAGCCTGCTTCAGCCTCCGGTTTGCTACAGATTCCGCTGCCACCTGCTGCCCTGTCATCAGCTGGCCCTCGGCCCTGTACAGCCGGTCCCCTGCTTCCCGGGTACCTTGGACTTCCTATCCATCCTGTTTACTCTGGTCCCGGCCTAAGCCCATCCCTGCCTCTGGACTCTCTGCCTATACTCCAAGTCCCGAGGTCCCAGTGCCCTACGGGCTCCTCCTGGGGGGTTCCTGGTTCCCGGGTGAACACCTCCTGCCTGTGGCTCCGCCTCCCGGCCTACCCCATCACCCTAGGTAGGCCGGCCCAAGGGTCCACTACCTCGCCAGCAGTGTCCGACTGCAACATACATATTCACCTGTATATTCCTATTCCGCTACTGCTCACTAATATCTACTGCCTGAATCATTAATTTGTTGTCTCTCCTCTGACTACTAGACTTTGAGAAACTGAACTGCTGAACTGGACTCTGCTGTCTATGCAGCTATCTTGGCATCCACTGTGAATCTGAACTGTTGAACTTTCTAATAAATGTTATTTGGTATTCAAGAATTAAGTTCTCTGACATTTGAAGCCGGGAAAGGAAAAAAGGTTTAACTTACTGCATAAGCACTCAAGCTAAAAGTCGAGAGCTGAGGGCAGTATACTCATACTTATTCACATGCCTCAATCAACAACATGCTCTCTCTCACTACACACACGTTCTCAATCAGACACATGCTCTCTCTCACACATGCGCTCTCAATCAGCACATGCTCTCTTACACACACGCTCTCAGACACATGATCTCTCTCACTTACACACACGCTCTCAGACACATGATCTCTCTCACTTACACACACGCTCTCAGACACATGCTGTCTCTCTCACTTACACCACGTTCTCAATCAGACACATGCTCTCCCTCTCACACACACGCTTTCAGACACATTCTCTCTCTCACACCCACATGCCCTCAGACACATGCTCTCTCTCACTTATACACACGCTCTCAGACACATGCTCTCTCTCTCTCACTTACACACATGTTCTCAATCAGACGCATACTCTCTCTCTCACACACACACACCACCCCCCCGCCTCATTCCTGCTATCCATTTACTTGCCTCCTATTTTCCTAGCTGGGCAGATATTGAGGATGGGGTGGAATCATGGGACAAGGTTATTGGGTGTTGTCAGGAATGGCAACTTTGGAGAAATATTTTTGTTTCTTTTAAAAGACTAAATAAAACCAATTGCTTATGAGAGCACTGGCTCATGATGTTAACTTCAGTAAAGGTGAAGAACAAGCAATTAAGTACAAGGAGTGTCAGTCAGTCACAGACCCATGTGCACTCTTTGAAGCAAGGGAAAATCTTGTTCCACAAGCTTTATTGATCTTGCACAGAGCTCTAGGGATTCCCTTCCTTCTCTGTGTGAAAACTTCAGGGGCTCCTAGGAATGAACCCCTGTTGTGTGGAGGAGATTAGATAAACCCAGTGAGTCATTCATCTCAAGCGTTCAGGAGCATGGAAAGGAACGACATGCTTTGATAGATTCATCAGTAAAATCTGATTTTGAACATCATCAGGCACAATTTGGAAACTCTTCTATCAGTCTCAGAGAGGAGAAGAATCAGATGGTTCAAGATTTATGAAATGAAACTCTTGACAAGATCCATTCTGGTAAAGCTTTAAATCTGAAGAGAGAGATGAAAACAGAGATGGTTGTTGTATTGGCATAGCAGGGGCTTCTGCAGGGAAGGATTAAGGTCTGTGAGTGTTTGTGTGTTTGTGTATAGGAATGGGGGACATTAACAGAGCTGCGTGTGGGTCTCAATATTGGAATAAGAGAGGTTGCTGCATAATATGACTAAGGCACATCACTATTCGACATTTAAAAAAAATAAGTGTGGCTGTTAGAATGTGACTGTTATCAAAAATTATTTTCTTCTACAGCAGAAGTTGTAAAGTGAGATGGGCAGATTTTTTTACAAATGGGCTTAGTACAGTGAGAGAAATAATAAAAAATATTGTATCATAAATACAGTAGAAATCAAATACAAGGAACAGGATGGGGAAGTAATATTTTATCCTTAATACTGTATCCTTAAATAAAGTTAAGTTATACAGAGTAACCTATGTATCATACTACAGGTGGTCATGTACCCTTTGCCTGCCTGTAAAATGTGTAGATCCTGTGCACCCATGACTGCAATAGCAGCAGTCACAGAACCATTTTATACCCCAGCATTCCTCTGCAAGGCTGGCAGAGACAAGACCTCAGTTCCACTAAGGAGAAATTCATAAAATAAAACCATGGAGAGCAGTCATCAGGATAGGGAGGGAAGTTAGGCTGAAGAAGTAAGGTAAAAAGACTGAATTAAAAAGGGAAGGATAAGCAGGGACAATAAGAGGGAGCAAAGACAAGAGATTGTGGGGTAAAGTAGACAAGATCAGGAAGTGTAGGGAGAGCATAAATGGTTGGTGAGGAAATGGGGACAAGAGGGATCCTAGCGAGATCAATAGAAGGGATATGGGGCAAGGAATCAGGAGAAGAGCAAAGGAGTGAGAGGATTCTGACTTTTGGTTTAAGATAAGGAAGCAAAATTATTAAATGTGCTGGTGATGATTGCTCTAAAATTCAGTTTTCAGAGAATAAGGGTCTTGTCTGGGCTGGGGGTCCTTTGAACTCCAGCAGTGTTTTCCAGGCTGCTAAAGTATTCAGTGTAGTTGACTGGGACTTTGGAAGGCATAATATAAATTTAACAATCTCACTTCCTTTGTGCAAACCTTTTGTGGTTCCTCCTACTTATATCATTGTGACACTGTTGTTGATGTTTAAAAATAAAGCTTAAATATAATGGCCTATTGTAAAAAAAATGTTCTGGATGCACATTTTCCACGCACAATTTAGACATACAACATACCCGCACAACATACATGCACAATAGCGAATGGGAAAATTGGAATTTGGCAGGTTGAAATAATTGTAACACAGTCACTTAAATACTGCAGGTTTTACATCCAGGCAGATATTTTATAGTGTATGCACGTACCACAGATGATAGTATTTACTTGTGAGCCTACTTTTAATCACCAGCTCACCAACACTCGCCAACTACCAGTTCACCCAGACCCTGCATTACTTCACTCTGACCTCACTACCAAATACGTAAGACAAAAGACAATTTGACATCTTGCGACTCAATTAGCAGGAGTAAAATTGAGCGTAAAAGCTTGGTAATTTATGCTCAAATACCAACTTGTGTGCAGTCTTCTGAGCTCTGCCCCATAATGCCCTTAAACAGCTTCTCTGTACCCTGTACCGGTTACGTGTGACACTGCTGGTATGCGCATTGCGCAAGCAACAACCATGTGTTTAATACTATGGGCTGCATTTTAAAAGGGTTACGCGCATAAGGTACGCGCGTAACCCTTTTAAAACGCCCCTGCACGCGCCGAGCATAGGCTTCCAGCGCGCGCAATGCCCGGGATGCGTGTAAGTCCCGGGGCTTTCTTGGGGTGGGCGTATCGGGGGCCGTGATGCGGTCGGCGCATCATCCTGGGGCAGTGCCGCGGGCATGGTTTTGGCCCGGGGGCATTCCGGGGGCGTGGCTGTGGCCTCTGGACCAGCCCCCGGACCGGAACATGGCGCGTGGCAGCCGGCCCGATGCGCGCAACGTTATGTCTGCTTCGAGCAGGCGGAACTTGTGCGACAAAGGTAGGGGGAGGGTTTAGATAGGGCCGGGGGGTGGGTTAGGTAGGGGAAGGGAGGGGAAGGTTGGGGGAGGTGGAAGGGACCGGGCAGTGCGCGCAGGGCTCGGCATGCGCAAGTTGCACAATGTGCACCCCCTTGCACGCGCCGACCCCGGATTTTATAAGATATGCGCGGCTACGTGCATATCTTATGAAATCCGGTGTACTTTTGTTGGCGCCTATGTTATTCATACATGCTACTTACAGTTTTACACACTGAAACTTTTTGAAAATTAACCCCTAAAAATTGGTCATTTTGTTGCTTTCAATAATGGTTTTGAAATTTTATATAAAGCATTCACAAATAATTAAAAAAACAAAGCAGATAATAAGAACACAAAAGATTTAAGGATGATCACAGCTGAATATTCGAGAGAGCTTTCATATAATATAATTATAAAACCAAGTATAAGATATACATTTTAAAAAAGTGGTCAATTTAAAAGCTGCTCAGCTTTCAAGCCGCTGAGAGAGCAATTTTCAAACTACCAGTGTTGCTGCAAAGCCCACAGGTACTGTAGAGCTGTGGAGTTTGCACCAACTTTCAAAGGAAAAGTCCATGCATTCTTTCATTTTGGAGAGATGCAAATGAAAAAGGACCTGCAGAGGTTTGTACCTCCTTTATCTGGGATCACTTTTCCTGACCAAATCTACGTGTACAATTTTGAAAATCCAAAACTATGGCTGTAATTTTCTCCCATGACCTAACCCTGCCCAGCAATGCCTCTACTATGACGCAGCACAAACATTTTTTTTCCCGGAATACAGGATGTGCAACATTCAGAAAGGCAATTCATGTGGGTAAAGTTTGAAATTTGCCCTCTAAGAAGTTGGTACGGGGCAGCACAAGCAGTGTCCTTTAAGATGCATTGAGTGGAGCAGTCCTGTGGGGTAGGGTTAGGACAGGGAGTGTCAGTCTATAATTTGCTATGCACTGGAAGACTACCTGCAGAAAAAAAGAACTGCAAATTTCAGCAGTAATGTTTTCCCAGAGCAATTTGCAAAGGGAAGGTATATTCTTACTTTCAGTTTGCAAACTGGTGCAAGGTTGGGGGACACAGGGAAAATCTTTTTCATTTTGCTTTATTCACGTTGAGTGGGGGGTTTTTTCTATTTGTGTTTAGATTTGATTAATATTTATTTTGTTTTGTTAAAGAACCAAAATTAAAAAAAACAAACCAGAAAGCAGAAAAAAGAAACTGCCCCCATCACCCAGCACCAAAACAGCAAAATTAACCCCCTCCCTCCACAAGCCTTCCTCATAAGCCCCTCCCCCTTCAGAAATCTGTTAATCCATTCCTTGGGCCTGTGGACTACAATGGCAGATGTAACCCCCGGTGCTTTGGCCCTGCTTTGTCCGCTCTGAAAATGGCACCAGTTGGCACCATTTACGATACAGGAGTGAGTGGGGATCATTCCTGCTCCTTTCTAATTTATAGATCCCAAGAGAGGGTAACAGACCTTTGATGTGTGTGTGGTGGGCTGTTATTGGGAAGGCTTGGGATGACAGGTCATTTTGCAATTCTGGTGAGTCTGTTTTTTGTTCACTTTCCAAAATAAGTTAATGAAGGAAAAATACATACAAAAGGGGTCTTTTGTTCATTTAAAAAAAATGCTAATTTTTCATTGAATTTAAAAATAAATGCACATCCCTAGTGCAAAGTCTACAGGTAAAAGCACACATCAAAGTTGTACCAATGTGACTAATGTTAAAAAATATCCCCTTTATTAGCAGGTGAGAATGAGTAAAAGCTTAAGGTTCTTTAATTTTTATTTTTTCCAGACATTTTGAGATTTTTTCCATAAACATTTTCTCCAAATGTTGGTTTGAAGCTCAGAAGTTATTTATCAAATTTTATCACCTGCGACTTTGGGAAGAGAAGTCTTCATATCGCTTCCCCTCTGATGCACTTTCCTTAGTTTTATGTTTTCTTAGATATCTGTGGCAAACGGCTAGAAATGGAACAGAGGAAACCAGACGGCAGTGACGGACTTTATTCTCCTGGGCCTCACGGATCGTGAAGAGCTGAGAGGTCCTCTCATTGTAGTGTTCCTGGCCATGTACCTGATGAACCTTCTGGGGAATGGAACCATGATCTTGGTGATTGCTGGGAACTCCCAGCTCCATACTCCCATGTATTTCTTTCTCTGCAACTTGTCCTTTGTGGACATGTGTTTCAGTTCAGTCACTGTCCCCAAATTGATAAGCAACCTCATCTCTGACAGAAACCATATCTTTCTCTGAGTGTTTGGCCCAGTTCTTTTTTTCCTTATCTTTGCTGCCACCAGAATGTGTTCTGCTTTCCATCATGGCATATGATCGTTTTGTTGCCATCTGTAATCCACTGCATTACATCACAATAATGAACAAGAAGGTATGGCTAAGCTTGTCAGCAATTTCTTTCATCATTGGATTTTTACATGCTTTGCTACATGTAATGTTAGTATACCGGCTCTCTTTTTGTAGCTCCAACAAAATTCAGAACTTCTTTTGTGACACCACAACACTGCTTCAGCTCTCCTGCACAGACACCTCCATCAATCAGCTGATGATCTTCACAGAGTCCTCACTGGTAGTAATGCTGCCTTTCTTGATCATCCTGACCTCCTACATCCGCATCATCGGTACCATCCTGAAGATCCAGTCCACTGGTGGAAGGTATAAGACTTTCTCCACCTGCTCCTCCCATCTCACGGTAGTAATCCTCTTCTATGGCACAGTTATTTTTATGTATTTTAGACCTACTTCCAGCTATTCCTTGGAAAAGGACAAGATGGCTAGTGTGGTGTACAATGCGGTATCTCCCATGCTTAACCCATTCATCTACAGCCTTAGAAACAAGGACGTAAAGATGGCACTGAAGAAAGCTCTACAGACAAAAATAACTTCTTCCATAGGAAGGATACCCAGATTCTCAAAATGAAAGACATTTTTTTCATCCGAACTGACTTAAACCCTCAAAAAATAGATTGAAGAGACATAAGTTCCATGTTGGCTCTTATTTGCATATCATTTGGACAGAATAATTCAAGTGTCTTAACCTTCATCCTGTCTCTTTTGCTCAATTCAATGTGTCTTCAATTCTTAGAAGAAAACCCCACACAATTGCTTCATATCGTAATGCTAACTGAAATCAGATTTGTACTGGGTGAAAAGTGTCAATGTTCTCCACCCATAACTTTCAGGAAATCCATTAACCAAAGCAGCATTAGGGGAATGTTATTTTTCCAGGTAATTGCACAATGAGTTATGAAAATCACCCATAATTCTGACCATATTTTGCTTGTCTCTACATTATAAATTACATCAGGCACAAACCCACCCCAAATACAGTGCGCATGTCATTGTATGGCGTAGTAGAGCAGCAGGCTGAGAACAAGGGAAGTCAGAGTTCAGATCCTATTGATACTCCTTGTGACTTTGGGCAAGTCACTTTACCCTCAATTGGCACAGGAGTAAACATAGAACCTGCTTTACTTTTCTCCCTTTATGTGTCTATGGGGAAAATGCTTAGTAAATGAGACCCTAAGCTTGTAAGCCCTCCGGGGACAGGGAAATTCCTAATGTATCTGAATGTATTCTCCTTGAGCTAGCAATGAAAAGGTGTGAGTTAAATCTAAAATAAATAAATAAATAATTGTGATTTTTGGAAGTGTTTCTTTCATGCTTGTAATGCTATCACTCTTATTTAAAAAAAAACCTGTCAGTATTTATGTTACATATTAGTGCATATTTAAATTATTTATTGAGGGAGGGCCTGAAGACGTGTGTGTTAGCTAATTCCATTTAGCAAAAATAAAATAGAGAATAATCACAAAATGGATGAATCATTCAAATATATTTATTATTCTACAATTAATAAATAAATGGTATTATATTTACTTTTTGAAGTCCGAGTCTCCTGAAATTCTGTATCTTAGTCCCATGTTTCCCATGTTTATGGAGATGACTCATGTGGCCAAAAGAAGAGCAAGGAAGCACTGAAAGCCCCACCAGTCTCGCTTCCAAATTTTAAAGCAAAGGAAGAGAGGGGCAAAGACACAGGCATCTGAGATAACTAACAAAGACAACTGCCTGCACCACTCTGTCTCCTCCCTTCTCATCTGGGAGTGATACAGTATTCTGGTCATTAAGAAACTAAGGGGGTTATTTTCTAATGGGATCACACGTGAAAAGGGACTTTTCGCGGGCGATATCTAAATCGGGACGGAGTCCGCACCGGAAGGGGAGGAGTCGGGGCGGCCTCGGGGCAGACTCCGCGATGACTTCACTGGCGGCGATAATGTAGGCCACTTTATCGCCGCCAGTAGCGCGCCCAATAGCACCACCTTTCACGGTGGCGCTATTGGGTGCAAAAGCCGGCAGCGATAACCCCTCGGTGGAGCGATCGCTGCCGGCTTTTGCAGGCCCAGCCCCCGCTTTTGCCCCCCCCCCCCCCCGTTACCGCCGGATTCTCTAAGGTCTGTGACCTTAGAAAATCCAGGCCTAAGTCCGGGATTTCATTATGCATTTTTAAAGCCCAGATTAAATTTTAACTCCCGATGCAGTAAGCTAATACTATGCAAATGTATCAAGAGTTAAAAAAAGCACGTTGAGTGTAAAATGTGTGTTGGGGAAGTGGTGAGGGGGGAGCGGTGTCCCTGACTGGCCGATCAGCACCACTTCTCTGGCAAGGGCACTAAGCAGTCCTCCCTGTTTTACCTGCACATTTTACCGGCCGTCTAAAAGGACCACGCCAGGAACAGGTTGCCTTTAAGCCTGCAGTGAGCTGGTACCACAGTGTAAAGCTCCAGAAGTTGCTGTATATAGAATGTGGTTTCAGTGCTTTATTTTATGTTTTGCTGTTCTGTGCTTATTAATTTATCTACTGAGCTTAATTTCTGCAAGAGAGATTATCTATGACTTGTGCATTAAGATAAATGGAGTTTGCTGGTAAAGGCAGAGAGAAGGAGCAGCTATTTCCCCAAGAGTGTGCAAGAGAACTTACAGAGACAGCAAAATGTGAAAATAAAATAGCAGAGTCTGTACTAGGTATCTGCTCCAGGAAAAATGTGCAGAAGTGCAGCCCAGCTCCTGGTGCATCCTCAGGCATGCAAGCTGGAAGAAAACTTTATAAATGCAAAGCTGGGGAAGTGTGTGCACATAAGCCTGCAATGAGAGTGCACACTTCTAGCATGGTTTCAGTTTCAGTTTTGGAAAGAACAGTTAGCCATGAGATGTTGCAGCAAAGTCCTGTTCCCTCTACACCTTTGTGGGACAGTTCTGTTAAACCCAGACACACACAGTATCAATCCCAGGATTGCTAGTTAGGACGGCAGGTACATTTTGATAATGGAAGAAAGAATCAAAGCTCTCGTGACCAGTCGGCCCCCTACCCTGCACTCTCACTCATGCACTGTAAATGTAAATGTAAAGAGAATTAAAGGAACCTCTTGAGCACAGATATGATGGCAAGGATAAAGGTACCATTTATGAGCTGAAGGAAAAATTGCATATTTTTCTTAGAAAAAAAGGGGATTTAAACTACAAAAACAAGATAGTGAAATTCTGGAAAGATTTGTGGCGAAGGCAAAGGATGTTACTAACATCAGTATCAGAAATAGTCAGAGAGATCTCTATATGGTGATCCTAAATCCATATTTGATGAATTCAAGCAGCATTTTAGGGAAATCATATCAACAAATCACTCCTTTTGCAGACTTTTACCAAGCCTTACCCAAGTCAGAAGAAAGTGTACTTGATTACTGGATAAGGTTGAACAAAGCAATGGATCTTGTTAATGAGTATTTACAGCGGCAGTGAAGGAGAATTGATAACCCAAAACATGAAAATACAATGATGTTTGTGAAAAACTATCCTGACCTGGAGTTGCAAAGTGATTTAAATGCCTGCCATTAGATGAGATCCAGAAAATGCTTGATATATTTCAGAGAGAGCAGAGAGCTATTTTCTAAAGAATGTGGCTAAAAGGGATGTGCATTCATTTGAAACAAAAGAGGAAATGACAGTATTTCCTATTTTGTTTCATTACATTTTCAAAATGAAACAGGACATCCAACAGAATTATATTCATTTTTTCATTTTGTTTTGAAAAAAAAAAGTTCACCCATCCAAACTAGGTCCAGGCCTGAGACCAGTGCCTCACCTGGGCATTGGCTGAGGTCCAAAGTAGAGGCTGTAGAATACACCCAGGAATGATGCCAACACTTCAGCCTAGGGCTAGTAGGCATATATCTAGGCTCAATGCAGGGACCACTGCCTATGCTTGAGTACAATGCCAAGGTCTTGGCCCAGGCTGATGCCCATTGCCAGGGTCTTGGTTTTGATGTGAGCTAAGGCCCAGGCCTGGAAACCACCCTCAAATATTTGCTGGAGTCAGGAAACTCCTGGCCCTTCCCCATGTTTGATGGGGTTCCGAAGATGCTGGGTTATGATGCCTAGGTATCAGCTGAACCCCAAGCCTGACACCAGTGCCAAGACTGGAGGTGGATCCCAATGCCTAGGCCTCAAACTAGGAATAGGCTTGACACCAAGGCCTATTCCTAAAGCTAGGGCCAAGCCCAGAGCCTGGATCATGACAACTAGGTGTCAGCCTACACCAGTGCCTGATGCCAGGGCCTCAGCCTAGGCCTGACTCTGGGGCCAGACCCTGATGCTGGGACAGATGCAGAGGCCTCAGCCTGGGCCAAGACATGCCTAGGCTTTGACCTAGGGCCTGTCAAGATAGCGAAGGCCCAGCCAGTTGGCCCACTTCTGATGCAGGAGTATAGGTCTAGGCCAAAGCCAATTCCATATCTAGGGTCCAGGAACAATGCCAGGACATGACCTGGAGGATGGGTCTCAATGCCTAGGCCTTGGTCTAGGACCAGGTCTGATGGTCCAGAGGACTAGATCTCATGCTGGGCCTCAGCTGGGCCAAATCTTTACACTGGAGACCAGTCCAGAGACCTGGTCCCAATTCCAGGGTGTTGGCCTAGGCCCAGGCCCAGGCCCAAAGGCTGGAGTCCAGGCCAGAAAGTTCCTCTTCTATCTTCTTAAAATAATGTCCTCCCCTTGAGGATGCACCAGAGTAACTTCACTCCAGTCCTTTCCTTCTAACAGAAAGCATCATTTTGATATATGACAGTTTATTTAAGCTACCATACATCAAAATGGCCTCCTTAGCTGAAGAGGAGGAAGGCCCTGGAGTGAAGTTACTCTGGCGCATCTTCATGCTGAGAACGTCATTTTAAGAAGTCAGAAGAAGAAGTCATTTTATGAAGTCAGAAGGGCTGGGCACGGGCCTGATTTTTTTAATGTAAGTTTTCTTCCTTGTGATTTTGGCCTGGATACTTCTATTTAAGTTAAAGTAAATGATTTGTTTTGAACACCACCAAGGACTCTATGTGGTTATTTTTCCAGTGCCTATGTGAATGGATGGACATTGGCTTAATTATTTATTTTTACCCGCTTTGCTAATTCTTGCTTCTTTAATCCTATTTTGGACCCTCTTGCACATGGTGGGGATCATCCTGCTGGAGTGTGATGCTTGGTATTCACTAATGACTGATCATGCCAGAGTCCCAGAAAGATTTATTATTTATTTTATTTATTTATTTCTTTTGTATACCGACATTCGATCGAGATATCACATCGGTTTCCAGGTAACAGGTTGAATAGAGCGATAGTTTTACCCAATCCGGACTTGGTTTTACCCAATCCGGACTTGGTCCTGGACCCATAGTTTTACCCAATCCGGACTTGGTCCTGGACCCATAGGAGCCCTGGTTCATGTTGACCGCCAAAATGGGGGATCAGCTACATGCAGAATTGATATTTGGATTCTATAAAATTCCATTTCATAAAAAGGACAAGATGTACTATAATACTACTCTACTTGGTCTTTTTAATACAATTGCATTCCTCAGGGATTGTATAATTTACCAGGGTCATTCATGTGGCTGATGACTTTGATATTTGGTGATCAAATCTATTAGAGTCTGCTGTGTACCCCCATTCCCTGGTCAGACCATTTCCTGATAACTACAACCCTATCCACCAAGATACAATCTTCCACTGATCAACACCTCTCCACCATTTACTTCAGGAAATCTTGTGCTTCAGAAATTCTCAGCGAGCAGCTCACCAAGGAACTCACAAACCTAGACACATCTAACCCCAATTCAGCTGTGCTATCCTGGCATAAGATCACGGAAAGGGTAGCAAACAATCTTTGCCCATCAACCTCGAAATTAATCAACCCAGCAAAAAAAGGTAACCAACCTTGGTTCACCAGCGAACTCAAACGGATAAAACAAGATCTACGCCACAAAGAAAACAGATGGCGCAAAGTCCCTTCACCGTCTACTCTTTCATCATACAAAGGAACTTTACATTTTTACAGATCATCCATCCTCAAATCAAAAAAACAATACTACGCTAATAAAATCCATGACCTACAATATGATGCAAAGGCTTTATTTCATATGTATTACAAATCACAAAGCCAATTCCTCCATCAATACCAGATGATCATGCTCAATCCAAGGCAAATGAGTTAGCCCTGTTCTTTCAGCAGAAAATTTCAAACACTATAGCACTTCTTCCAACTAAGACCAACCCCTCCTGATTCAAGCTCCTCCAACCACATACTCAAGGATACTAAATTCGACAACTTTGAATTAACTTCCACTAAAGAATCGAAACCATTTTAAAAAGGCAGAAACCATCCAGCCACCCAACAGATAACATACCCTCCAAATTATTGCTACTCATCCCAGACACAATCTCAAAACCTCTGACTAACATCATAATTGGCTGCCTAACTCAAGGTCTGTACCCAGATAGCCTAAAAAATGCTTCCCTTAAACCCCTCTTGAAAAACACAATTTAGACCCTAGCATTCTTGCTAATTTCCGTCCAATCTCTAATCTTCCATTCCTAGCCAAAATTACAGAAAAGTAGTCAATACCCAGCTATCAGATACTTAGAAGAACACAATACTTCTTCCCCTTCCCAATATGGTTTCCGCAAATCACGCAATACAGAAACCCCTGCTCATCTCACTAACAGACCATATTATTATGGGAATGGACAAAGGACACTCATTTCTTCTAATCCTTCTAGACATTTCAGCAGCCTTCGACACGGTCAACCACACCATCCTCCTGGATCGTTTATGTGATATTGGCATAACTGGCTCAGTCTTCAGCTGGTTCAAGTCCTTCCTTGATAACAGAAGCTTCAGGGTCAGGATCAACAACAAAGAATCACCATCGACAAATTCTTCTCTTGGCGTGCCTCAAGGATCCTCCCTTTCTCCCACCCTTTTCAATATTTACCTCCTCCCCCTTTGTCATCTGTTAACAAGTCTCAATCTCATCCATTACATCTATGCTGACGATGCTCAGATTCTGCTCCCCATTACAGAATCCATTACTAAAGCTCTCTCACTTTGGAAAACTTGCCTTCAATCTATAAACAATCTCCTCAATAATCTAAATTTGGTCCTCAACTCCGCTAAGACTGAATTACTATTTATCTCTTCCAACCCAGACATCCATCCTCCACAAACCCATCACAGTCTCCAACTCACCCATACTCAAGGTAAGAGATCTGGGAGTAATTCTAGACAACCGCCTTAATCTAAAGACTATGATCAATTCGACTACCAAAGATTGTTTCCACAGACTACAGGTGTTGAGAAGACTCAAACCTCTCCTATATCTCCACGACTTTAGAACTGTTCTGCAATCCCTAATATTTTCAAAATAGATTATTGCAGCGCTCTTCTCACTGGCCTACCCAGCTCAACCACCAAACCTCTTCAAATGATACAGAATGCTGCTGCCAGAATTTTAACCAGTACCACCGAAGAGATCATATTACACCAATTCTCCGAAACCTTCACTGGTTACCAGTCTACTACAGAGTCCTTCACAAATCTCTCACCCTGATACACAAGTCCATCCATAACTATTTTCATCTTGACCTTGAATTTCCCCTCAAACTCCATACATCCAACAGACCGATTAGAGAAATCCACAAAGGAGAGTTACAACCCCCTCCAACCAAAACCATTCGCCTAGTTTCGACCAGGGTCCGAGCCTTTTCTCTAGCAGGTCCAAACATTTGGAATAGCCTTCCTGCAGAACTCAGGTTGGAATCATGCCTACTAACTTTTAAAAAAAAACTTAAGACTTGGCTGTTCCGACTAGCCTTCTTGGATCCTTCAGACACACAATAATCTACCATCCTACTCACGAGCCATGGAACCATGCCTTCTTTGTGAGATGCCTCTTATCCAATACCTCCGCAATTAAACTATCTTATGACTTTTGATTTTAAGTTATGGCCCTACTAGGGCCTTTTTTACTCTATTTACTTCCAAGCTGTAAAGCCTCCAAGTTTATAGTCCTTGTTCAATGTAACTTTCTTGCTCTCTTTCTGATTATAACTTATTGTTCCATTTTTTGTTACAAGTTTCTATCCCTCGTTCGATGTAAACCGATCTGATATGGTATTCAACCATGAAGCTCGGTATAGAAAATGTGAAATAAATAAATATAAATAAATAAATGTACTATAATACTACTCTACTTGGTCTTTTTAATACAATTGCATTCCTCAGGGATTGTATAATTTACCAGGGTCATTCATGTGGCTGATGACTTTGATATTTGGTGATCAAATCTATTAGAGTCTGCTGTGCTACCTAGATGTCTTATGATTTTTGAACTTGATAAAGATAATGCAATTTAGAGTTTAGAGTTGGTATGTAGATGTTTAAATGTTTATAATTTGAAATTAACACAAAAGAAATGTAAATTTCTCCTGTGTTGTCTTCAATTTCTTAGGCATCATATAAATGAAAATGGAATAGCTATCACGGTATCTGTGATACGGCTCGCGCCATCTTTAAAAATGGAAGGTTACTAGAATAGATTGTGCTGCTAGAGTGTATAGAGATTACTAGAACAGGGCTTCCCAAACTTGTCCTCGGGATCCCACAGCCCATTAGATTTTCAGAATATTCTCAATGAATATGCATGAGATACATTTTTATATACTGAATTGCCATGTGAGAAGGGGGCAACCCTAGCTGTGATGGGGGGGTAGTCTTCCGGCCACTCCATGAGCCCTTTTGGACTGTTTGAAGGTGGACCTTTGAGGCCAATGCTGGAAGGAGAAGGTCCAGTCTGCAAACAGACCTTGTTAGTCTGCTGACAGGTGACAGGCACAACCAGGCCAGAGGGAGCAAAGTCCAACGTATAGGCAAGGGACATGGCAGGCAGCAGACAAGACAAGGTCTGTTATCAGGCTAAGGCTGAGGCAGGTGGCAGGCAGGTGAAAATCTGATGAACATGCATGGATCAAGACAGCAAACAAAGCAAGCATTCAAGGCTCAAAGACTCAAGACACACTAAAATAGGACCTGTTGCTAAGGCATCATCTAACAGAATGAGTAAGCTTATAGCTAGGAAGAACAATGACATCACCAGGGCAAGCCAGAGGAAATCCAGTGTACTGGGTCTATAAAACCAGAAAGTGAAGAGAGGATAAGAGAAGCAGGAAGCAGATAAGAGGCTTATGCCAGAGACATTGCTAGAACTATCACAGGTACCAGAAATCAATGCTAGAGGTATGTTATACCTTGATTTGTAAATTTATCTCAGGCATAATCATTGTGGATATGGGCCAACCAGAATTAGCCAGATAACTTACTGGGCTGACTCAACTCCTGGTTATGCCCCCAAAACATCCTAATATATCTGGTTAAATTCTAGCCAGATAACTTATTATCTGGCTAGAATTTAGATGGATAGGTGCCCAAACTTTCATTTAGCTGGATAACTTCTAAGTTGTCTGGGTAAATGCTTTTGAATATAGACCTCATACTGTTTGCCAGATTGTCACAGTAGAAGAGGACTGGAAGGCTCATCTGCATACAGCTCCCAGCAGCCCTTGGGAGAGGACTCCAGAGGTCACTGCGAATGATCCAGGCTTCGAACTCCAAAATCCCAACTTCTAGAGGCCTCTACATCCCTTTGCAGTAAAAAAGGAACAGAAGGCCTCAACTGCATAATATTCTAAGCAACCCCCAGGAGAGAACTCCAGAGGTCACTGTGAGCAGTCCAGGTTTTGTATTCCACTGTCCCAGCTTCTAGAGGCCTTGTAGTCTTTGCAGCAGTCAGACTTCCTTGCGTGTACCTTATCTGTGTTTTATTTGGTTTTATAGGTTTTGAATTACATGATAATTTGTGTTTGGTAGTAGTAATTTGCTAAAGATTTTATACATAAGGAATTTAATTCAAATCCAAGAGTCAATATTTATTTATTTATTTATTTATTTATTTATTTTAAAGTATTTATATACTGTTTTTAAAATAAATTTATCAATAATGGTTTACAGGAGAATAAAATCAATGAAATTAAAATAAATTGTAGAAAAAAAGGTACATAAAATGGTATATAGCTACCTAGGTAGCTAATTTAAACAAAATGTTTTATTTTATAACAAAAGAAGTTTAAGCCTTGAGGAAAAGTGGAGGGGAAAGGAGGAGAAGGGTCAGGAGAACAAATATAAGGGGATGAGAGTTATCTCTTAGGAGAGCAAAATTGGATGAATCAAACTGAAAAATATCATGGAGACGTGAAGGAATGAGCGGAGGTTGAGTGGTGAGGGTTGGATGAGTTGGTGGTATGTTGAAAGCAAGTTGAAAAAGATATGTTTTGAGAGATTTTTTTGAAATGAAGTGGATTTGATATTGAGCGAAGGAAAATTGGGAGAGAGTTCCAGAGTGAGGGTCCTGCTACTGAGAACGCTCTTTTTCTGGTGCATAACAAGGAATTTATAGGTAGATTAATTGTAGTGTTTGAGGGTCATTGCCTGACAAATAAAAAATAAATCTACAGACTAAACTTACTTTGATTAGCTTTACATCCTTGCTCCCTTAACAATTTTAACTCAGTAATAAATCAATTATGATGTAGGAAGTAGTCTAGCAGCAAGAGGGAGGCTTTCCAGTCTTTTGCACTGAGTGTCACATGTATGATTATTTCCCAGCTGGTGAGAGGTTGTATGTGTACACTAGTGCAAGAGCTCCAAGCCCTCAGAGAGTAAAGTCCGATCTCTGGAGCAGAATGGAAGACCTGGAGGAGCTAAGGAGACGAGAGGTTTATAGAGGAGCCTTCAGGGACATAGTATAGACATCACAACTCCAATCTGGTAGCCCCTATGCTGACTTCGAGGAGAAAGGTCACCTGGAGGGAGACCATCAGTTTGATGAGGCAGGAAGCAATCCTGAAGCTAGGACCTGCTTTCAAGGTGATGTAGTATCCTCTTTCACCAAGGATATTTCTCCAGGGGCAGCTGCCTAGGAGGGAAGGGCTAGGATGTCCGTTATAGTTGATGATTCAATTATTAGATTGATAGCTGGGTGGCTGGTGGACATGAAGATTGCTTGGTAGCTTGCCTACTTGGTGCAAGCTTGGCAGACCTCAAGCATCACATAGATAGGATTTTAGATAGTGCTGGGGAGAAAGCTGGCTTTCTTAGTACATGTGGCTACCAATGACATAGGAAAGGGCAGAATTTATTATTTATTTATTTATTTATTTATTTTTATTTAGCATTTGTTTATATACCGAGGTATAGCTGACATTGCCTTCACTCCGGTTTACATTATAACAACCAGTTACATTTAAATTCATAACAGTATGACAGAGATTGAATCAAAAAACAATAACTTAATAAAATTCAGTAAATAATTGAACATAGATATGAATGTATACAAATCTTGAAGTTAGAATGTTGATATCGTAATGAGAAAAAGGTTCCTGCGAGTCGGGGCAAAGTCAGAAGGAGGGGGTTGCTGGCATGAAAAGGATTTTAAGTTCTGCTGTCAATGGGTGAGCAGTCATTGTATGACTGTGAGAGTAGCCAGTTTTTTAAGATCTTTTTTAAAGATTTAGAGTTTACTTGCGAATTGAGGTGTTGAGGTAGTGAGTTCCATAATTTTGGGCCGACGATAGAGATAGATAGAATTGAGGATCTAGAAGCCAAATTTAGGGTTTGAGGTAGAAAGCTGAACTCCAGAACTCCAAAAATGCTCCCCATTCTATGTGCAGGACCCCAGAGGCAGGCAGAGCTCCAGAGTCTCAATGCATGGATGAGATGATGGTACAAGGAAGAGGGTTTAGGTTTGCTAGGAAATGGGCTTCACTTTGGGAAAGGGGAGAGGGCCTCCTTTTCCAAAAGGATGGGCTTGATCTTAACCATAGTGGAACCAGGCTTCTGGCACTACCTTTACAAAGGTGATAGTGCAGCTTTTAAACTAGATGATGGGAGAAGAAAGCCAACAGTCACTCAGAAGCACATGGTTCAGAATGCTAAACCTTGGAAAGATATTAAGAGAACAGGGAAAATGGGGCATCTCAGTAGAAATAAATGACAAAGTGAACTAGGTGTCTTTTACATAAAGTGCAGAAAGATTCCAAAGTACCCCTGTCAGCTGATGAGCAGGTTTGTTAATATAAAGAAAAACAATACTTTGAAATGTCTGTCTACAAATGCTAGACTTCTAAAAATAAGATGGGAGAGTTAGAGTGCATAGCTTTGGATGAAGAGATAGATATAATGGCATCTCATAGAACTGGTGGAAGGGAGATAACCAATGGGACACTGGAATACCATGATATAAATTATATCAAAAAGATAGAATGGATCAAATTGATGGAGGAGTGTGCTGTATGTTAGACAGCATTGAGTCAAACAGGATAAAAGTTCTGCAGGAAACAAAATGTAATGTGGAATCTTTATGGAGAGAATTGCTTAGGGAAAATAGGAAGTAACATAGTAGTAGGGGTGTTATTATCATCCACCTGGCAAGAATGAACTAACAGACAATGAAATCCTAAAGAAATTAGGGAAGCTAACAAAATCAGCAGCACAGTAATAATAGGTGATAGCAATTACCCTAAAATTGACAGTATAAATATTACATCAGAATATTCTAGAGATGTAAAGTTCCTAGATAAAATAAATAACTGCTTCATTGAAGCAGCTGGTACAAAAAACAACAAGAGGGAAAACTATTTTAGTCCTAGTCCTTAGTGGAACACAAGATTTGTGTGTAGAGGGTAACAGTGTTAGAGCACTTGGCAATGGTGATTACAACATTACAAATTTGACTTAATAACAGGAGGAGTGCAAAAAATACATCTACTGTGACAGCATTTAACTTTCAAAAAGTTACTATGCCAAAAATGAGGGAAATGTTTAGGAAAACTGAAAGGAGCAACTACAAAGGTTAAGAGTTTAGCTCAGGCATTGACATTGATTTAAAAATACTGTGTGGAAGCCCAAACCAGATTGTATTTTATGCATTAGAAAAAGTGGAAGGAAGGCTACAAAACTACCGGCATGGTTAAAAGGTTGAGGGTGAGAGAGGCTATATCTAAAAGAACATCTTTCAATAAATGGAAAGGGATCCAAATGAAGAAAACAGGAAACAGCATAAGCACTAGCAAGTCAAATACAAAGCATTGATAAGGAAGGCGAAGCTTGCTGTGGAAGCAATAACTCATAATAAAAACTTTTTGCAGATATATTGAGGTATAAAGCCTACAAGGGAGTCAGTTGGGGGGCAATTAGATTGAATCAACAGATAAAGGGGCACTTAGGGATTGACAAGCCATAGCAGAAAGTTTAAATGTTTTGCTTTAGTATATCACATGAGGAAGATGAAGGAGAGAGTCCCATGCCAGAAATATTTTCAAATATGATGATTCAGAAGAGCTGAAACAAAGTCTCAGTGAACCTGCAAGATGTGCTAGGAAATGACAAACTAAAGAGTAGCAAATCACTGGACCAGATTGTATACATCCAGAATGCTGAAAGACTGAGAAATGAATTTGCAGACCTGCTACTGGAAATGTATAAACTATCAGTAAATTCCTCTATGGTACCTGAAGACTGGAGGGTTGCCAATGTAACACCAATTTTAAAACAGAGATCATGGGGTGATCCAGGAAACTACAGACCAGTGAAGTCTAATGTCTGTGCAGGTAAAATGGTAGAAACTATCATAGAAGAACAAAATTGCTGAACATATAGATAACCCTAGATTAATGAGTCAAAGCCAACATGATTTAGCCAAGGGAAGTCTTGAGCCTCTCAAATTTGCTACATTTTTTTTGAGGACAGAATTAAACATGTAGATAAAGATGAGCAAGTTTACATAGTGTATCTGGATTTCCAGAAAGCATTTCACAAAGTCCATCATGAGAGACTTCTTAGGAAATTAAGATGTCATGGCTAGGGGGCCGTATACTATTGTGGATTGTAGGGATGTGCAGAGGGACCGCATAACATTACATTTGGTATCGTATTTGTGTGGGGAACAGTACATTGCATTCGGCAAGGGGGGGCCCGATCCGTTCATGCATTCCATTTTATTCGTTTCCCAGCTAAATTTAATTAACTACAAACCCCACCCCTCCTGACTACCCCCCAAGACTACCAAAACTCCCTGTGGTCCTGCGATGGTCCGGGAGCCATCTCCGGCACTCACGCCATCGGCTGCCGGTATTCAAAATGGTGCTGATAGCCTTTGACCTTACTATGTCAAGGGGCTACCGGTGCCATTGGTCAGCCCCTGTCACATGGTAAGAGCAATGGTTGGCATGGTGCCATCTTGTGCTCCTACCATGTGACAGGGGCCGACCAATGGCACCGGTAGCCCCTGTGACATAGTAAGGGGGCAAAGGCGATTGGGATACCATTTTGAATACTGGCAGCTGATGCCCGAGTGCAGGAGATGGCTCCAGGACCCCTGCTGGATCACCAGGGACTTTTGGCAAGTCTTGGGGAGGTCAGGAGGCAAGTCTATGGGGGGTCAGGCGGGTCCCCCAAGATTTGCCAAAGTCCCTGGTGGTCCAGCGGGGGTCCGGGAGTGATCTCCTTCACTCGGGCCGTCGGCTGCCAGTAATCAAAATGGTGCCGATAGCCTTTGCCCTACTATGTCACAGGGGCTATTGGCGCCATTTTGAATACCGGCAGCCGACGGCGTGAGTGCAGAGATGGCTCCCGGACCCCCGCTGGACCACCAGGGAGTTTTGGCAAGTCCAGGAGGGTGGGAGTTTTTGTTTAAATTTGCTCCTTAAGACAGCCGAATAATTTGGTGAAGGATATGTTTGTATTCGTGGGAATCAAGATACGTTTCGCTTCCCCACGAATACAGCGAATATAGCCTTATACGTTGCGGATTGCCAATCGTTGCAAACGAATGCACACCCCTAGTGGATTGCCAACCAGTTAAAAGAAAACAGAGTAGGGCTAAATAGTAAATTTTCCCAATGGAAAAAGGTAAATAGTGGAGTGCCCCAAGGATCTGTTCTGGGACCACTGTTTTTTTAATATATTTATAAATGACCTGGAAATGGGAGCAACAAGTGAGGTGATCCAAATTTGGCCGATGACACAAAGTTATTCAAAGTTGTTAAATCTCAAGAGAATTGATAGAAATTGCAAGAGGACATTGCAAAACTAGGAGACTGGGCATGGACATGGCAAATTAAATTTAATGAGAAGAAGTGCAAAGTGATGCACTTAGGGAAGAGTAACTCAAATTATAACTATATAATGCAAGGTTCCACATTAGGAGTTACCACTCAGGAAAAGGATCTATGTGTTACCATTGAAAATACATTCAAATCTTCTGCTCAATGTGCATCAGCAGCCAAGAAAAAAATAGAATGCTAGGAATTATTAGGAAAGGAATGGAGAATAAAACAGACAATATCACAATGTTTCTGTATCGCTCCATGGTGCGACCTTATCTTGAGTATTGTTTTCAGTTCTGGTCACCACATCTTAAAAAGGATATAGCAGAATTAGAAAAGATACAGAGAGGTGCAACCGAAATGATAAAGGGGATGGAACAATTCTCCTATGAAGAAATGCCAAAGAAGTTAGGACTTTTCAGCTTGGAGAAGATACACCTGAGGGGAGATGTAATAGAGGTCTATAAAATAGAGATGGAATGGAACGAGTAAATGTGAATCAATTGTTTACTCTTTTGAAAAGTTCAACAACCAGGGAACACACAATAAAGTTACTAGGTAATACATTTAAAACTAGTATGAGAAAATATTTTTCAGTCGACTCATAATTAAGAACTGGAATTTGTTGCCAGAGGAAGTGGTGAAAGCTCTTAGTGCAGCTGCTTTTAAAAAGGTTTGGACAAGTTCCTGGAGGAAAAGTCTATTATTAACCATTATTAAGTTAGAGGTGTAAAAAATCACTGTTTAATCTTGGGATAGGCTGCTTAAAATATATCTACCTCTTGGGATCCTACCAGGAACTTGTGACCACTGTTGGAAATAGGATCCTGGGCTTGATGGACCTTTGGTCTGACCCAGTAAGGCAAATCTTATTTTCTTATGTTCTTATAAGAATTTTCTTGTTGCATAAAACTTTCAGCTGGAATACCAGTCTTTGTATGGAGATTATTTTATTCAAGTCCAAAAGATAAACTATAAGAGCCCATATCAAGGGTCTCATACTATGACCTTCTGGCCCTTGGCTAAATTTCAACCGACCTGCAGCAGCAACAGCAGAAGGAACCTGATCCCACCTGCTGCAGTGATCATAGGATTTTCATCTGGCCTGCAGTGGTGGCAGCAGAAGCACATTATGCTGCTACTGCCAGCTCAGGTACTTGAAGTCTAAAGTGCAAGTGGCAGTATGTAAAGTAGCATCGTGATGCCACCACCATGCAAGTAACACTTTTACAAAAATGAGGCAATATAATGTATATATCATACATCAAATACATTAAACAATAAGAATATATGCAAAATAATTACAAAACAACTTTATATTTAATAAAAAGTATCAAATAATTTATTAATACATATCTATAACATCATATCCACCAAACAACATCCTGAAATTTCACAATATCATAAAATCACACCATTAAATATCCACAACCAAAAAATATACATACAAATATAAAATTACAAATATTCTATTCCTTCCAATATTCTATTCCTCCCAACATACAAATATAAAATTACAAATATTCTATTCTTTCCAATATTCTATTCCCCAGGGAAAGATTACATAAACTCAATGTTCATTATAAAAGATGGTGGATACAATTTCAAATCTCAAGCACTTCACATAATAGACATCTTCAAACAAGGGTATAGTTTCAAATCACATATATAAAGTTGTTTTGTAATTATTTTACATATATCACTTATTTTTAATGCATCACCATGCAAGGCCAACATAGATGACTGCAGTATATATTGTGTTAAGCGCACCCTACGCTTATAGCCAGGGATACAAGAATACTTAGACTCTGTAGAAAGTATAATTTATTTTTATTAATCAGTATAAGTATTCTTGATGATGGATGCCCTTTCTCTGACAAACTGACCAGCTTCTCTCTGTATACAGGAAGTGACCCTTCTTTTATAGATAACATTCAATATTGAACAAGGGTAGAAGGTTCTAGAGATTTGCGTGACTGCCCAAAGGATCATTTACATAGGTTTTCATGTCAACAGCATGATGTGACTATCTCTGAACTGTCCTGAATACTTTTTTCCAGATGTGGCCCATTTGCCCTCACTCTCCAGATAGCCCTTTGTTCTGGTCAAGGTAATTAACACATCTGTGGCTGTGTTTATAGAAACTTCTGAGAATAGTGCCTGCCGTTGGTTTCTTCTTTGTATGACCTTAAGAATAAGCATCATCTTGGAACCAGCTTGACTGCCTGTCTGCTGTCCTGAGAAACTGCAAGTCATTCTCAATAAGTCATTTAGAGTTCATACAGCCAAAGCAGGCTAAGAAAACCCGAGGATTCTGGGGTTTTTTCTTTCTCCATGTTGGTTTTCTGTTCAGGCATACTTCTCAATTGCTGATATTAGTGTTGCGTGTGTAAGTGGAGCTACTTGGACTGAAGAAAATTGTGATAAATGCTGAAGCAAGGCCAAAAGAAATTTTCAGCTGCTATGCAGTGCAGGTCAAAGGAAGGAAGGCATTGGTAGTATTGAGCCACGGGTTTTGTAAGACTGCCAAGAAAAGCCAGGTAAAGAGTGTGGTTCCTGGGGTTCCCAATCATGGCCTCGTCTCTTTGGAGCTGTAGGAGAGGAGGCATAGACATTGCCCAGTAAGGATTCATAGTTCTATGCAGAAATCATCCCTATTATAAGTCAGATATCATCAACTGTGTGTCATTCCCTGGATTATAGTTTCCAGGGGTTGTTTTGCTAATACCTTGAATCTGGCATGCTGCAAGGAGAGAAGTGAGAGGAAGGGAAAGGGAGAAGAATTGGGAGAGAAAAGACATGAAAAAGAGAAAGAGAAATAGAAAGGAGTAGTAGAGAGCACAGAGGGATGTGAGAGAGAATGCACTCCACACACACACACACACACACACAATCTCATCCATGTTATCCCTTCACCTGCCCCATACTTCCCTAGGTGGGCTGATATTGAGGAAGGGTGGAGGAACAGGAGAAGGTTATTGGGGATGTAGCAGGGTTGCCAAATTCAGAGAAATATTATTACTGATGATATCTGCTACACATTACTCCCCTGAAAATCCTGCCCGCTGTCTCCCGCCTTCCCAGCATCTCAAATCACCAAAAGGGCTAGACATAGTCACATCCCCAAACCCTTCTCAACAACATTTCCCTCTCCCTCCCTCCGCCAACCTGGCCTCAGCAAACTCTAAGATGGCTCTCCCACCCCCTTGGATTTCTCAGTAATCTTAAATGTCCTATATGCCCCTTCTCTTGAAAAGATTGGGGACTCCTGCTATAGACATTCAAATCAGGAATGTCCAACCCCTTTATAGGATGCTAAACTAGCCAAACATCTGATAACTATCATAAGCACATGCATTATTTTTCAAAACTGCTCTAAATTAACATTACAAGATGGGGACCATTAAAACATAACATAAGCTTTATAAAAGTACATATCTGAGGTCCTTATGCAAAGCACCAGCAGAGGTAATTACTAATCACCACCATTTCTCTCCTGTCTCAGAGAGAGAGAGCAGTAGTGCGAGAGAGAGATATAACATCACTGTGAGAAATGAAATGGTATTCTTATGTGAAGAGGAAAAATATTTTGTTTTTCAAGAAATCTTGCTGCCTGGTACTTCCTGGATTCTCAAATTTCTAAAAGAGTCTTGCCCTTCTATTCATAGCCAGAAAAAAGAAGAAAAAAATAGGAGGTGCTTCAGGTTAATTAACTTCCTGTATGTTGTATTTTTTTGGTTCTTTTAAAAGACTAATGAAACTTAAACAATTCATTTCTTATGAGAGCACAGGCTCACAATGTTAACTGCATTAAAGTAGTCTTGGGGGATTTCTGTGCTACTGTGGAGCTCAGAATTTGTGCAAAATTGCCAAATTCTGTGCAGAAAATAACAGAGGAAACTCTGGCATGCCGCGCTGCCGTTTGTCGTGAAGATGACGGCCCGGGCATGCCGCGAATGGAGCACGTGCCATTCACGAGGAAGATGAAGGCCCCGGCGTGCCAAGGGATGTACTCTGCTCATGGTGAAGATGAAGGCCCCGGTGAGAGTGAGTGTGAGTGTAGAGAGGTGTGTGTGTGTGTGTGTGAAAGAAGGGAGGGGGTGAGAGGGGGAGGGGGTGTGAGAGAGGGAGCTTGTGTGGTGTGTATGCAAGAGAGAGGGACCCTGTATGAGGGAGTGTGTGTGTACACCAGAGAGAGGAAGTATGTGTGTGAGGAGAAAGGGACAGAGGGACCCTGTGTGAGGGGCAGTACTGAGAACGGGGTCAAACTCTGGGAGTGGCGATAGAATGGAAGGGATTGAGCCTAGAGGTGGAGGGGAGAGGTACTGGCAGGTGGAGGAGTTGGGGCCTGAGAGGGCAAACTGGCCAGGGGAGTAGGGAGAGAGAGTGGAAGGGACACCCTTACAGTGAATTTCTAGGGAAATATTTAAAATTCAGCATCTTTAAATATTAAATTTTTTTTCTATATTAATTTAAAATGTAATTACTTAAGGACTGACATGTAAATTGTGTTATTTGACCAATATAAAGTTTGCAGAATTTTGCAGAATTTTAAGTTTTTTGCACAGAATTCCCCCTGGAGTAATTAAACGTGAAGAACACGCAGTTAAGGAAACTGAGTGTCTGTCACAGCACCATGCACACTGTCTGAAGCAAGTGAAAATCCTGTTCCACAGGCTTCAGTGATCCTGCCCAGAACTCTAGGGATTCCCCTCATTCTCTGGAGTAAGAAATTCAGGGTCTCCCAAGCATGAGCCCTGTTGTGTGGAAATTATATAAGCATAGTGACTCAATTATCTCAAGCACACAGACGCTTGGAAAGGAACAACATTCTCTGACAGATTCATCAGTAGAACTGATTGAATAATATGTGAAAATCATCAGGCACAATTTTGGAAACTTTTTTAGCAGTCTGAGAGAGAAGAAGACTCAGATGGTTCAGGATTCCTGAAATAAAACCCTTGACACAGATCCATTCTGGTAAAAATTTATAACCGAACACAGAGGTGAATATGGAGAATGTTGTATATCTGGTATTGGAATAGCAGGGGGGTACTGCAGAGAAGGATTAAACTTCATTGGCAGATTTGTATAAATGTATGTGTGTGTGTGTGTGTGTGTGTGTGTGTGTGTGTGTGTGTGTGTGTGTGAAAGACAGAATTTGCTGCATAAAATGACTAAAGCACATCAGTAGTCGAAGTTTTAAAAAAAATATGGTTGTCAGTTTGGGAAGCAGTCATCTCTGTTTGATTGTGACTGTGTTATGAAAATCTCTTCTTCTCCAGCAGAATTTGTAAAGTGAGAAACTACTAAAGTCTGGTGGGCAGATTTTTGGCAAATAGGCTTTGTGCAATGAGAGAATACAAAAAAAAATAAATTGTTGTATCATCCATACAGTTAATAATATACAGGGGGAAGGAAGGGGAATACATATTTTATCCTTAAAATAAAGTTCCACAGATTATCCAGAGTATCATATATGCTTTGTCTGCTTGTACAATGTGTAGATCTGCCCTCCTGTGCGTCCATGACTGCAACAGCAGCAGTCACAGAGCCATTTTATACCCCAGCATTTCTCTGCAAGGATGACAGAGACAAGAGCCTCAGTTCCACTAAGGAGAAATACATAAAATAAAACCATGCAGAGCAGTCATCAGGAAGGGGATTTGAGAGGGAAGGATGGGGAGGGAAGTTAGGCTGAAGAAGTAAGGTAAAAAGACTGAATTAAAAAGGGAAGAATAAGTAGGGACAGTAAGAGGAAGGAGGTGCAGAAATCGCAAAGGTTTGTGAGGTAAGTAGATAAAATCAGGAAGTGTAGGGAGAATAGAATCGTTGCGGGCGTGGACCCTTGGACTGAGGAGGAGTTGGCACAACCTGCAGAGAGGAGCCCTGTAGGTCCCCACTGTAGGCTGGCAGAGTTGGCCTGAGGCAGAGGCCCAACTGGAGCTTCACCTATACCAGCCCTCGTTCCTCTTAGATTGAGGCCCTCGGGTGCCAGGGCCCGCAGGACTTAGGGGTGATTCTTTGTTGCTGAGTTGGAGATCCCTGGAGGCAGACTAGTCTCAGGCTAGTGTCCGGGGCAGGCTGAGTACAGGTGGAGTCAGATGCAGGCTGCAGACAAGGCAGGCAATATTCAAACATGGTCAAAAAAATCAGGCAGTGCTCAGTGACAGGCAGAGTTCAATCAGAGACGAGAATCAGGCAGTGGTCAGTGACAGATGGAGTTCAATCATAGTCAAGAGTCAAGCTGAAGTCAGAACCAGAGATCTGCCCAAGGGAAGACAAGATGGATAGGCAGACAGGGAGATGAGAAACAGCAACAGGTGGGCAGAAGAAGAAGACACTGAAGAGCAGAAGACTTGAGCACCGGATGAAGACGAAGACCTGAAGACTGACCACAGGAAGAAGATGAAGAACTGAAGGATGAAGGATGAAGAACGAAGACTGCCAGGAATGCAGGAGCAAAGATCAGAAACACTCTGAGGCAATACACTCTAACAAAGGTAGTCGACCTATTGCCGAGGCAAGGAAGAGCTGCCAAGGCGGTTTCTAAAGGCCTCTAGTGGTGACATCATCATAGGGTGCCTCTGGTGTTTTCCTTCCACAGGCCTTTTAAGAGGGCATTGTCAAGCATGCACGCACCATAGGGGTGCCCGAGGCAGAAGTGGCGTTGGAGGTAGGCCAGATACGGCAGCCTGGCACACATCCAGAAAGGGTCCTGCTCGGCATCAGGGAAAGCTGCAGAGAAGGCAGGTTGAGCGTGGCGGTCTGCTGCACATGCACGGGGAGGTTTTCCCTGGCGTTGGAGGTGGGTATTTCAGGCTGGGGACTGGAGGTAATTGTGGCGATCTATGGCCCTGCCCTGCGGACTGCCGAACATAACAAGAATGTGCAAGGATGAGGGGGTAATGTGCAGGAAAGGGGGGTGTAATGTGCAAGGATGGGGGGGCGGGGGGTAGTTTGGTGGGAAAATAGGGATAGGAGGGAACCTGGAGAGATCAATTGAAGAGGTTTGGGGGAAGTACCAGGAGGAAAGAAAAGGAGTGATAGGGATTCTACCTTATGGTTTTCAGAAAAGGATGAATAATTGTTAAATTTGCTAGTGACATTTGCTCTAAAATTCAGTTTTCAGAGAATAAGGGCTTGTCTGGTCTGGGGGGCCTTTGAACTCCAGCAGTGTCTTGCATGCTGCTAAATTATTCAGTGTAGTTGACTGGGACTTTGGAAGGCATAATATAAATTTAACAATCTCACTTCCGTTTGTGCAAACCAAATTGGAATTAGATCATAAATTAGGAGATTTACCAAACAAAAGTTCCTATCTGCAGAAATCTCATCTGCTTTACTGTCTGCAGGGAAAGCCATTAAAGAATATCCTGATTGAGGTGAAGATTTGATCAAGCGTTATCCAAGACTTTAAGAAGGTAATTTTCAAAAGTGTGTGTAAATCCCATGCTTGGTCCTTATGTCTCCAGCTCTCCAACACCTCCACCATTTCATCCAGACCTCCCTCCCAAATACTGCAGAACAAAGACGAGTGCAATTTCATATCTGTGACACAATTAGCAGGTATAAAAGTGTGCATAACAGTCTGGTAATGTATTGTGCATATACCAACTTGTAGGCATTCTTCTCAGTCCCATAATGCCCTTAAAAGCCCTTTTACCCTTTAAAAGTTACACGTTACAACGCAGATATGTGTATTCTTCAACCATTTGCAAACTACGGGTGTACAGACATACTACTTACATGCCTAATTTGGAATTTTACACACAGAAATGTTTTGAAAATTAACACCTAAAATGTGGTCTTTTTTTTAAAATAACTATTCAAATGTGTATAAATGCACACAGAAATAATAAAAACGTAAAAGGATGAGCACAACTGACTACAAGAGAGATATTTCATATAACATATTTCTACCCCACAAATATAAGATATAAATTACAAAACAAATGATCAAGCCATTGAGAAAGAGAATTTCAAACTGCCAGTGTTGCTGAAAAGCCCGTAGGTACTTTATAGCCATGGAGATTGCACTAAGTTTCAAAGGAAAGGTTTGCGCATCCTTTCATTTTGGAAAGTGCCAAATGAAAAAAGATCTGCAGAGGTTTGCACCTCCTTTATCTGCAGATCACGTTTCCTGACCACAACTAAGTGTACAATTTTTAAAATCCAAATCTATGTAGGGAGCTTTTACTCATGAACTAACCCTGCTCCGGCAATGCCTTCAGCGCATACAGGGTGGGCAATGTTCAGGGAAGCAATTTGTGAGGTAAAAACGCTATTTTTACAGGTGGAAATGACCTTGAAAATCGCTCACTATAAAGTGGGTTATGGTGTTCCACAAGGAGTTTAATTTAAGATTCATTGTGGGGAAGCAACCTTGTGGGGCAGGGTTAGGGCAAGGGATGCCAATACTGTCTATACTTTGCTAGGAATTCTGCAGGGATGTTTTCCCAAGGCAATTTGCAAAGGGAAGTTATATTCTTAATTTCTTTTTGAAAAATTGTTGCGTGATGTACATGAAAAATTATTTTTCATTTTGCTTTATTCATTTCAAGTGTTGTTTTATTTTAATTTGTGTTTTGGTTTGATTAATGTTTATTTTGGCTTGTTTACTGAAGCAAAATAAAAAAACCCTGAAAGCAAAAAAAGAAACTGCCCCCACCACCCACCACCAAAACAGCAAAATTAACCCCCTCCCTCCACAAGGCCTTCTCATAAGCCCTCCCCCTTCAGAGGTATCGTACGCCATGCCTTGGGCCTGCGAATAGAATGGGACAGTGTAATCCCAAGTCGCTCTGTCCCTGCTGTGTCCCACTCTGAAAATGTACATAGTTTTAAAAAATTACCTCCTTTGTTAACAGGTGAGAATGAGTAAACATTTCAGGATTTTTCATTTATCTTTCTTACAGACATTTAGATATTTATTCCATAAAGGCTAAAGCTCAGATGGTCTGAAGCTCAGATGTTAATGGATCAAATTGTATCCCCTGTGACCTTGAGGAGTCTTCACATTGCTAACCCTTCTGATGTACTTTCCTTAGCTGAATGTTTTCTTAGAGTTCTCTGTCAAAGCGCTAGTAGAATGGAAAAGAAGAATCAGACAGCAGTGACGGAATTTCTCTCCTGGGCATCACAGATCATGTAGAGCTGAGAGGTCCCCTCTTCGTCATATTCCTCGTCATGTACCTGATGAACTTACTAGGGAATGGAACCATGATCTTGGTGATTAGTGGGAACTCTCAGCTCCATTCTCCCATGTATTTCTTCCTCTGTAACTTGTCCTTTGTGGACATGTGTTTCAGCTCAGTCAGTCACTGTCCCCAAAATGTTAAGCAACCTCATCTCTGACAAGAACACCATCTCTTTCTCTGACTGTATCACCCAGCTCTATTTCTTCGCTGCTTTTGCAACGACAGAATGTGTTCTCCTGTCAGTCATGGCATATGACCGTTATGTTGCCATCTGTAATCCATTGCATTATGTCACAATAATGACAAAAAAGCATGGGCAAGCATGTCGGCTGCTTCTTTCATCATTTGCTTTCTGCATGCTTTGCTACACACACTGTTGGTATACCGGCTCTCCTTTTGCAGCTCCAACAAGATTCAACACTTCTTCTGTGACATCACACCACTATTACAGCTCTCCTGCACAGACACCTCCATCAATGAGCTGGTGATTTTCACGCAAGGCTCACTGGTAGTAATACTGCCCTTCCTGATCATCCTGATATCTTATATCCATATCATTAATTCTATCCTAAAGATCCCATCCACTGGTGGAAGATATAAGACCTTCTCCACCTGCTCCTCTCATCTCACTGTGGTGTTCCTTTTCTATGGGACACTTACTTTCATGTATTTTAGGCCTTCTTCCAGCTATTCATTGGAAAAGGACAAGATTACCAGTGTTGTATACAATGTGGTATCTCCCATGCTTAACCCATTCATCTACAGCCTGAGGAACAGGGATGTAAAGATGGCACTGAAGAAAGCCCTACAGACAAAAGTGTTTTCTTCCAAAGGAAGGATACCCAGATTCATGAAAAGAAATTCAGTTTTTTTATCCTAATTGACTTATATCCCCCAAAAATAGATAGATTGAAGAAACTTAAGTTCCATCTTGGCTCTCATTTGTAACTCATTTGAACAGAGCTTTTCAAGTGTCTTAAGTTTCATCCTGTTTCTTTTGCTGAGCTCAAAGTGTCTTCAATACATAAGAAAATAAAAACATAAGAACATAAGTTGCCATACTGGGTCAGCCTGAGGGTTCATCAAGGTCAGTATCCTATTTCCAAAAGTGGCCAATCCAGGATACAAGTACCTAGCCAGTACCAATACATTAATTATTATTAATGCCAGTAATAAGCAGTGGCTATTACCTAAGTCAACTTGAAACATAGTAGTTTATGGACTTCTCCTTTAGGAAGTTGTTCAAACTTTTTTTAAACCAAGCTAAGCTAACTGCCTTTACCACATACTCTACAACAAATTCCAGAACTTAATTGTGCAATGAGTAAAAAAGAATTTTCTTCAATTTGTTGTAAAAGTGCTCATTGCTAACTTCATGGAGTGCACCTAGTCCATCTATTAACTGAAAGAGTAAAAAAATGATTTTGTAGACCTCTATCATATCCCCCCTCAGCCATCTCTTCTCCAAGTTGAACAGTCCTAACCTCTTTAGCCTTTCCTCATAGGAGAATCGTTCTATCCCCTTTATGATTTTGGTCGCCGTTCTCTGTACCTTCTCCAGTGCATCTATATCTTTGTTGAGATGTGGTGGCCAGATTTGAACATAGTATTTTCAAGAAAAAGTTACACAATGCCTGCATTCATATCTTAATGCTAACAGAAGTTGAATATGTATTGCATTAAAGGTGTCAAACATCTCCATCCATAAATTTAAGGAAATCCATTAACAAATGCAGCATTAGTGGAATGTTATTGATTCCAGGTAAATGTACAATGAATTATGAAATTCACCCATAATTCTGACAATATTTTCTTGTCACTACATCATAATTTACTTCATGCACAAAACCCACCCAAATACAGTGTGCATGTCATTGTATGGCATAGAACAGCAGACTGAGAAGAAGGGAAGCCAGAGTTCAGATCCTGCTGATGCTTCTTGCTACTTTGGGCAAATCACTTTACCCTCAAATGCCACGGGTACAAGCATAGAGCCTGATTTACCAAGACCTTTCTTCCATTCTGTGTCTATAGGGAAAATGCTTAGAAAATGAGGCCCATAGATTATAAGCCCTCTGGGGACAGGGAAATCCTTACTGTATCTGAATGTAACTCTCCTTGAGCTAGCAATAAAAAGATGTGAGATAAATGTAAAATAAATCAAACAAATTGTGATTTTGGAAGTGTTTATTTCAGACTAGTAATGCTGAGACTCTTGTTTATAAAAGAGGGTCAGCATTTATGTTACATTTTAGTGCATGTTTAAATTATTTATAGAGGGAGGGACTGTAGACAAGTGTGTTAGCTAATTCCAATTAGCCAAAAGAAAACAGAGTACAATCACAGAATGGATGATACATTCAAATGCATCTATTATTCTACAATTAATAAATAAATGGTATTGTGTTTAATTTATGAAGTCTGAATCTCCTGAAATTGTGTATCTTAGTCCCATGTTTCCTGATCTTTTCATGCCCCAGGCACACCTTGATTAACAAATGGTTGTGTGGCCTCCAAGGAGCAGGCAGTACATTTATGGAGAGGACTCGTGCGGCCAAAAGAAGAGCAAGGGAGCACTGAAAGCCCCACCAGTCTCTCTTCTCTATGGGATGGATATTGCCGCTGGTATTTCTCTTGTTGCAGGCAGAGTGGAGGATGAGAGACCGAGCACCTCCTTACAGGAGACTGGGAGGAGAGAGGCAGTCCATGAGGAGATTTCCACAAAAGGAGACTCTTGGCAGTGGAGCAGGAGAGTACCTATGTCGAGCATCTTGCACAGAGTGGGGAAGGTAAAGAGGGTACAGTGAGCAGCAAAAAAGCCAGCATAAAAGGAACAAAAAGAAGGCAAGATTATAAGATAGCTCCATTTCGAGTTCTGACTCATCCTCTAGTTCTTCATCAGGCAGTAGTAGTTTGAGAAAGTCCACGAGACTTAGAGGAACGGGCTCCAACCAAGATATGGGTCACCCGGCCTTAGCCTCCTTAACAGAATTATGGGAAGGAGTTCCCAGGATGTTACGTAGCAGAATTAGGCGCAGAAGATACGTGAACATATTTCGATTATTAGCAGGCAGGAGGGGGTGATAAAAAAGAGTGGATGAAGGGGAAGAAGAAGAAGAGTGGTAATTCTTCAGGGCCCAAGGTTTCCAAGAATATATCAATTGGGTGTGAGGTTTCTTTAGATTAGCAAGCGTTGTCGGTCATCATCAGCCTGAGCAATATGGGGCACTACTAGCTTATGGCAACAGCATCCTTGGCACGTTCAAGGATTATGAAGGTTGGGCATGGCTCAACTATGATGAGAGGTTTAGGGAAAAAATGGCGGGGAACAGGTTCATGTCCTGGGGTATGCAAGATATTAATTTATGGTTGATGCAAATGACCAACAAAAGTGCGGGGACCGGTAAGGTAGCCCAGGGAGTTCCTGCGGGAGTAGGTGCCGGTGTGGCTTCGGTCAGCATGAACCTAGGTTCAGCACACGGAACAGGGCCCACTGTGAAAAGGAGTGACGTGAGAGGGATCATGGGAGGATCAGATGTATGCTGGAGATTCAATAAAGCCACCTGTTTATTCCCTGAGTGTAAATTCCGGCACGCTTGCTCCTCATAAAATGGTGCACACCCGGTGTCCAGGTGCATCCAAGTGCTGCAGTCCTCAGGGATGAAAGGAGTCAACCAGTCCAAGCGCCCATCCTAGGGTATTAGGGTAGGGAACAGCAAAAAAAAAAAGGGGGGGGGGAACGGGGGGGATTTGTTAAGGCCGCAGAATCCAGGACATGGAACGTCTCGGGGATGGTTACAGTAGGGAGTCGCAGGGTTTTGTGTTCCCCGACTGGGAGGGGGGGGGGGGGTGAGTAGGCAGACACCTGGGGAGGGGTACAGCGTGTTTAAAAAAAAAAAAAGAAAGAATAATATAAGGGAATAATATTCACAACCCTAGCACAGGAAGGCAGCAGAGACACTTGTGACCATGTATAGGGAGTGGCCAGATCGCAGGAGCATACATCGTGTTTTCACAAATAAGTGTCCTATGAATAAGCGCAATACGATTAACAGAAGGTGGGATAATTAGGTAGAGGGTATGATGCATTGTCTCATTCTGTGTTCCAGCAGAGTGCTTCGGGAGCATGAAGTACAGAGAGGTATATCACTGATTTTGCAGGACAACGGGGGAGGAAGAGGAATGGGAGATGATTCTGAGCTTGGTGGTGCCGGCTACTTGGAAGTTTTACATACAAGGAACGAAAGTAGTGTCAGCTTTTTTACAAACAAAGGGATAGAGGGAGGGAGCAGTGCCAGAGCATGTGTTGGTCCATTTCATAACATGAGCAAAAAATAACTGTTATTTGGTGGCTACAGTAAGATCACAATTGGCAGGCTTTGCCTTTTTCCAAAAGCTGTTAGGATGGGGGAACCCTTTGAGCAGTTTTAGAGTCCGTATGACATAGTGAGGGCAAAGGTAGCGCCAGCGCCATTTTGAAGATTGGCAATACGGCCCGCGTGCAGGAGGTCGCTCCCGGACCCCCGCTGGACTTTTGGCAAGTCTTGTGGGGTCAGGAGGCCCCCCCAAGCTGGCCAAAAGTCCCTGGGGTCCAGCGGGGGTCCGGGAGCGATCTCCTGCACGCGTGACGTCGGGAGCCAGGAACCAAAATGGCGCCGGCGCTACCTTTGTCCTGTCACATGATAAGGGCAAAGGGCCACCGGCGCCATTTCTCAACGCAGCCGTGGCCAGAGAGAGAGAGGGAGATCGTGTCGGGACCCCCCCACTGGACCCCAGGTAATTTAAAACATTTGAGGGGGGGGTTTGGGAGGGTGGGGGATTTGTTTTAAAGGTTCAGGGTGGGTTTTAGGGTTTTATTGGTGTGCCGGTTTTCCCGCCCTCACCCGATTTACGATTTTTAACAATTTTTAAAAAAATAAAAACACGACGATCAGATTTCCCTCTCCCCCCAGCCAAAATCGATCGCTAAGACGATCGATCACACGATTCACACCCCTACTAGGTAATATGATCCAGGAAAAATATGCAGGAGTGCAGCCAAACTGCTGGTCCCTCCTCAGGCATGCAAGCCGGAAGAAAACTTTATAACAGCAAAGTGGGAGAGTTGGATGCACATGAGCCTGCAAAGACAGTGCACGCTTCTAACAATGTTTCAGTTTCACTTTTGGAAAGCAGGTAAGCATTGAGATCTTGCAGCAAAGTCCTATTTCTTCTACATCCCTGTGGGATAATTGTGTTAAACCCAAACACATATCAATCAATCAATAATAATCCTTCCACATCATTTACTGGGTTAATCCAACAATTCTTTATTTGTTTCATGGCAGATTACATCTCAAACATTCAAAATAATATGATCAGCAAAAACAAATGGTTAAGCTTTATTAAATAATAGAGTCTTCAATTGTTTTCTACCGCAAAGATCTTTAAATACCTCTCATCCCTTAGTCTGACTGATAACGCATTCCACAGTTGGGGACCTATATGAAACTGCTTTCATCTGGGATAGTTAATAATTTTGTAGCATTAGACCATAAGGTGCTGGTTGGCACATAAAGCTTCAACCTATCTCCTATAGAACAAGAAGCCTCTGAATATAAGCACTTACCCAATACAAGTAATATTTTGAATTGCTCTCTCCAATGAAGGTGACTCAACACCTGCAGCAACTTGTATGGGAGGCCCACATAAAGGCTATTGCAATAATGAAGCTGACCAAAGATTACAGTTTGTAAAAATGTTTGGAATACATTCAGGGCTAGCATGTATTTCAAGGGTCTTAGGCCTGGATTCATCATTCTTTGCAGAATGATGAATCCTGCAAAAACTGGGGGTGGGGGGGGGGGGGAGTGAAGGGGGGCGGGCCTGCGAAAGGTGGCGCTATTCGGCGCGCTACTGCCATCGATAATGTTAGTAACATTATCGCCGGCAGGGAAGCCACTGCCAACTCCACCCCCTCCCCGCCCCGACTCCTCCCACCCCCCTAATTTGCGTTATATCGCATGAGAAAAGGCCCTTTTCGCATGCGATATGGCCTTATTGCGTGCGTTAGGGCCCTAACGCACACGATAAAGCTTTAGAAAATAACCCCCTTAGTATTTTATGCTTGCAAAATCCTACTTTTTCCACGTGTTGTATTAGTGATTTAAATGATAGATTATAATTAATCATAAGAACATAAGACTTGACATACTGGGTCTGACCAAAAGTCCATCAAGCTCAGAATCCTGTTTCTAACAGTGGCCAATCCATGTCACAAGTACCTGGCAGAATCTCAAAGGAATCGAAATGAATCCCCAAATTTCTTACTTCAGTTTTAACTGGCATACATATTCCATCATATTCTAAAGTTGACAAGCGTTCACTAGGAGAGTTTTCACCTATCCAAAGAATGTTTTCTGCAAGTTCAGAACTAGTTGGTCCTTAAACGATTCTGAAACTGAATGTTAAACAAAACATTTTGAGCTGTATGTGGAAGAAAAAATTGAATATCATTCACATAAACAAAATATACAAGCCCTAGAGAATGCAAAACATTACCCAGGAAGACAAATACAATTTAAATAAGATAGAGGTTAAAGCTGAGCATTGAGGCAAGCCAGAACACAGCTGATACCAATAGAATAATTACTACTTAACTGAAAGTGCTGCATCCTAGGATTAAGGAAATACGTGAACCATGAGATTACATTGCCATTGAAGCCAAGTTTTTGTAAGCGATCCAAGAATATCATATGGCTTACTGTAACAAAAGCCGCCATAATATCTAATTGTACTAACATACCAGAAGTATTTTTTTCCAGCGAACAGTAGAAGTCTAGGAGCAACATCAATAATAGTTCTGAGCTATGTGCCTTTTCTAAATCTAAATTGTTGATTATCTAAAATATAATAAGGAGAGCTGATACATGCATTTATAATATCTCATTGGAATTTTGATAATCAAAGCTGTCATGTAAATAAATACCAGTCTGCTCCCTAATCTGCTCTCTAGCTCATCCCCATTATATTTAGTCATCCAGGAAGATGTAAAGGAACCTCCTGAGCACAGAGGTAATGGCACAGACCATTTATGAGAGGAAGAAAAAAATGTGTATTTTTCTTAGAAAAAGGGGATTCAAACTGTAAAATGAAGGAAATAAAATTTTGGTGAGACTCGCTGTGAGGGCAAAAGATGTGGCTAAGATCAGTATCGGCAACAGTCAAAGAGATCTGTATGGTGATCCTAAGTACATATTTGATATACTCAGGCAGCATTGTGGGAAAGTCATACCATCAAACCATACCCCTTGCAGAATTTTACCAAATCTTGCCCAAGACAGGAGAAGATTCCTTTGATTACTAGGTAAGTTTGAACAAAGCAGTCGATCTTTTTAATGAGTATTTACAGTGGCAGTGAAGGAGAGTTGATGAGCCAAAACATGAAGATACAATGGAGCTTTCAGGGTCATTTAGATGCCAGCCACTAGATGAGATCCAGGAAATGCTTGATGCATTTCAGAGAGAGCAGAAAGTCATTTTTTTAAGGAATGTGGTTAATGTAGGCTAAGTTGTTGGTAATACTAAGGTTGTCAGAGTGACTTCAGGAAAGCAAGGGAACAGTTTAGTGAAGCCCAGACAAATGAGGCAGCCAATAAAGATTCAGACAAGTTTGCAAACATTTTTGAAATGCTGGGAAAAATAGTTGCCACTTATAAATGAAGAAAAGTGAATATTGCAATGTAAAGGTTTATCAAGGATATGAGGACAACGGAGACAGTGTATTTCTAATGATCAAAAGCCTTTATTTCTTATGTGCATAAGGAAGTCAGCTCCTAAGTTTGAGAGACTGACTTACGAGCCGATACAGTAAAGGTCGCGGGAGAACTGACAAGCGCCTGCTTTCCCGATGCACGCACAGGCCAGTGTCCTGGACACGCGATTCAGTATCCGCCCATATGCAAATGAGGGCACTCAGTAAAAGGAGGCGCTAAGGACACTAGCGCGTCCCTAGCGCCTCCTCTTTGACAGAAGCGGCAGCTGTCAGCGGGTTTGACAGTTGATGCTCAATTTTATTGGCGTTGGTTCTCGAACCCGCTGACAGCCACGGGTTCAAAAACAGACACCGGCTAAATTGAGTGTCCATCTTCCAACCCGTAGGCCGCGGGCAGATTTTTTATTTTTTCTTATTTTTGGGACCTCCGACTTAATATCGCTATGATATTAAGTTGGAGGGTGTACAGAAAAGCAGTTTTTTCTGCTTTTCTGTACACTTTTCTGGTGCCGGCTGAAATTAACGCCTGCCTTTGGCAGGCGTTAATTTCTGAAAGTAAAATGTGCGGCTTCGCTGCACATTTTATTTTATGTATCGCATGGGAATGACTAATAGGCCCATCAACATGTGTGTATCTATAAAATGCATTGTATAGATACACACAGAATAAAAAGGAATACTATTATTGTTATAAGTATTATTAATAACCAAGCACCATACGATTATCTTAAAACTATTTCTTTAAGAGACTTAATCTCTTGTTGCATTAGTCTCATAATCTTCATTGCCTCATTCATTGTGACTTCCACAGTGGCAGAAAGATTTTTTTTTTAAGCACTTTCAAGTTCAAAAACTCCTAAACCAGGGAAAAAAGGTCCTCAAAACACGATGAAAGGGATCACTGTCCATCTGGAAATCAAATAGTGACCTGTGCCTTCTCTTGGGGGTAAACCAGTTCTGATGATGCTTGTTTAGAAAAAAACAATGGTCCAATGTATCCAAAGGAAAACTGAGCAGTAGTATTAAAGGAAATAGTCTTTATTGCTCCCCAAGGTGCAAAGAATCATAGTCCTGAGGTATTAAAGACTGATAGCCTGCTGTCATTTACTCTTACCTCAGAGGTGGTGAAGTAGATTTGTGATATGTTCCCTCCGGTAACAACAAGAAGGCCCAACACAGAACAGCCTTGCGCTTCAATATAAGCTTTGGCCAGCAGAAACATGGGAGAAGGGATGTACTCATCATGTGTATAGTTCCCAGTACACCTGAGGTTGTATCCATAACCAGTAGAGCAGGTCCCCTGGATCTTTTTCTCAGCCTCCATAGGGCACAGCTGGCGAACCGCATGGACTGACTGACTGCTTCTGCTGTAGTCACAACGAGGTAAAGTCCTGTTGAAGCATTCATGTGCAAAGCTCCATCGTGCAGACAAACGGTATTTCACCACACAGTAGTAACCCTTCTTATAGGTTACGGTCATAATATCGGTACAGTTTGCCCAAGGTGTGGCACCCTCCGGCTGACGACACCACCCTGCCTGTTTGGTGCATAGGGGTAGGGCCTAAGGATTAGCGTGGGTAAGAGAGACAGCAGTAGGGGCAATATAAGTATCCCGATTGAGGATGGAGGATTCATTAAAAGGTACAGGAACAGACCCAGAGCCATCTGGCTGTAGATGATAGCATAGCCAGCAATCTGAAAGATTCAAGGATTTCTGCAGTGTTTTAGTATAGGCCAGATAAGTCTGTACATGGGGCCCCAGATAGGGCCATGCCTCAGCAGAATGCAAATGAATCAGAAGCAAAAGTAGGATCATGTCCTTTACGCAGCCTCATAAGAGAGAGATCTATATTCAGGAGCTTCTTGTAGTACTGTAAGCATTTTTACAATGGGAAAGATGTACCCAGGTAGGGTGTCCTTCCAATTTTACTGCAGAATGTGAAGTTATAAGTTACAAGTACCTGATAGGGGCCCCTTCACCTGGGGCCAAGGAGTTCTTTGGTCAGAAAATCCTCAGAAAAATAAAATCACCTTGTTGCACACTCTCAGTAGGCACAGAATCTACTGGAGGAAAAGATGCTCATACTTTCTGCCAGTGTGAAGTCAGAACTTTCTGCAACATAAACAAATAATGGTTTAAATATTCTCCCTGGAAAAATATGAAAACAGTGGAGGGTTTCAGTATTGGCCCAATAGCCTTTGGTCGTCCAGTAACTATCTTAAATGGGTAAGCCCTGTCTTGGAATGAGGTGATGCCCGCAGGGCCATTAGTGCTAAAGAGAGAACCCGTAGCCAAGTTAAATTCATTGCAGCTATGATAATGCCCAGTTTAGTTTTTAGCCTGCCATTGAAGTTTTTCTATAAGGGCAGAGGCTTGGGGTCGGTAAAGGAGTGTGGAATCTGAGAGAGATGCCTAACACCTTGCTTAACAACACTACTATGTCATTAACAAAGTGTGTCCCTTGATCACTCTCAATTAACTCTGTAATTCCATATCTTGGAATAAATTTTCTCAGCAGAATCTTAACTACTGAGATAGTGTCTACCTTCACTACTGAGAAAGCCTCTCCCCACCCTGAAAAACAGCAAATCATTGTTAGTGCATACTTGTAATTTTGACATAAAGGCAATTCGATAAAATCAATGTGGATTTGCAAGAAAGGGCCCAGGCGGTGCTTTAGGTGTGCAGGTATGATTATCAAGCCTTTGGAAGCTTTGTACAAATTACATTGCATACACTGAGAACATATGGTACTAGTCAGAGTCCTGACTACTAAGACCAATCCCCACCAGTGATGAAAGAACATGACCACTAATGCTGCAGGAGCTGCATGGGGTGCCTGGTGTATAGAAAGTAAGGTGTGGGGCAGTATTTGACAGGGGTCCACTACTTCGCCATTTGGGCTGAACCATATTTGATCTTGTCCCTGATTTTGGATAGTGGCCCCTCCTTTTGCCCACAGCTTCCAATTTTCCTTATCCTGTGCCTGCCACTGAATCAAGTTGTTAATATTAAAGTATTTGGTTTTCTCTAAGTGGTGTGTGTGTTAGCAACTGGCATCCCGCAATCCCCACAGTATTGTTGGTCAGAGCTGCCTGATTTGCCAAGTTATTCCATCAATTATTTCTGGTAGCAAAGTAGCAGGGGTGAGAGCAGAACAGTAGGGATGTGCAGACAAAAAGTTTTCATTGAATCAGTGATACGTTTTCGTTGAGGGTCGATTCCGTTCAATATGGAAGTATGGAGAATTCCATAAGTTGCTGATCTGTCCATACGTTTCCCGGTTCCCATTAAAGTCAATGGGGGAAGGATTTCCAGCCTATTTTTGGCTGCAGAATTGGGGTTTTCTTATCAATTTTCATGAAACTTCTGGGGAGCAATCATCACAACAACAAAAGAGCTCCAAGGTATTTAGACTGTGGCAAAGTGGCACCTAAGTGGCATGAATAGCCTAAGGCACTGGAAAGGTGCAAAGGGGTACCAGAAGTGGCAAGAGTGCTTTAACAGAGGCACAAAACAGCAGTGATAATGTCAAAAACACATCACAGCTTCAAAACAGGGCACCGATAGCAGATGCATGAACCATCAAAGGCAGCACCACAGGCAAAGCGGCAAGACAAGTGGCATTGACATCCAACAGCACAATGAAGGGGGAACATAGCAAGCAGATAGACTAGCACCAACACACCACAAGGAGTAAAGTGAGTCATCTGATGTATGGCAGCAAAGCAGAGTGGCAGAAAGCTGATAGGAGCAAGACAGGCTGGCAGAGTGGAGGTAGTCTGGTCTGGTCCCTGTGGTTTTGATAGGGGAAAGACAGGCTGGCCCAGGAGAGAGTTCCCTTTTCTTTGTGCAGGGAAGGACTCCCTGGAATGGGTCCACCCCTAGAGTTGGGTGTACCCGGTGTTTACATTGGCGTCCAGTGAATATCGTTGGCGTCTAGTGAATTCCGTTGGCGTCTAGTGAATTCCGACTGTACTTACGCACTTCAGCTGATGACAAAGGAAATGGAAGATCTCTCAGAAATAAGAATACTGCTACTCAAGTCCAAATCTGCAATATCAACCTATGTTGACTTTGTACCGTAGAGGTCAAACACTTCTAGGAACACAAGGCCTGGATGAACAGGCACAGCAGTCGAGGTCAAACACTTTTAGGGACACAAGGCCTGGATGAACAGGCACAGCAATCGAGGTCAAACACTTTTAGGAACACAAGGCCTGGATGAACAGGCACAGCAGTCGAGGACAGAGGTCAATCCCACCTAGGGACACAAGGCCTGGATGAACAGGCACAGCAGTCGAGGTCAAACACTTTTAGGAACACAAGGCCTGGATGAACAGGCACAGCAGTCGAGCACAGAGGTCAATCCCACCTAGGGACACAAGGCCTGGATGAACACGGATAGTTTTTTGTTTTTTTTTAAATTTAGTTATATTCTTATTTTAAAACATTTCCAGCATTTCATACTTGATTACACTCAGGTACTGTAGGTATTTCCCTATCCCCAGAGGAACACAAGGCCTGGATGAACAGGCACAGCTATCGAGGTCAAACACTGGTAGGAAGGGGGGCGCTGTTCAGCATCTAATGCGGAAGGACATCTGACTCCAGAGCTCCTCCGTCCCCGAGCCCTCATAACCACAAAAAACGGCGAAAAACAACCTGAACCTGCGCTTGATGAACTTCTTTTATCAGTCGGATCACCCTCTAAATATTTAATATGGCAGCAAAACGAAAACTAGCCGATGTGAGGCAGTTTTCATATGAAAAACTGCAAGCGGACCCGATTCAAGATGGCGGTGAGCAAGAGGGAACCGGCCTGGAAGAAGCCGCGGTTTCGGAGACCTCTTCAGAAGCAGGGTCGGGTAAGCCTTCTGTGAATTTAGATCATCTACTTACTAGAAATGAGGCTAGACAATGGTTTATAGAGCTGCGCTCCGATTTAAAACAGTTCAAGCACGACATTATGGAGTCCATGGCAGGCATTAAGGAAGACATGGCTGCCCTGGGGACTCGTCTGGATGACTTAGAAACCTGCATTGACAGTCATGGAAACGCTTTAAATCTCTTGGACTCGAGGGGCACCACGATTAATACTGACTTGCAGGCAATAAATGAAAAATTGGAGGACATAGAAAACAGGAGCAGACGCAACAATTTACGCTTAAGGGGGATACCTGACACTGCTGATTTTACTGATGCCTCAGAGGTGGCTCTCCAGATCTGCAACTACATTCTGTCAGAAGGTCAGGTTGGCACCCCTGAAACAGAGACCAGGGTACCGGAGATTAAGCTGGAACAGGCACACAGGGCCCTGGGGCCAAGGAGAGACCAGCGCCCGAGAGACCTGGTGCTATGCTTTCATAGTTTCACTGTGAAAGAGCGAATTTATTCCACAGCCAGGCAAATGAAGGAATTAAAATGGAAAAATCACCCTATACTGGACTTTCAGTACCTGGCACCAGTGACCCTGAAGAAGCGTTTTGAAGAGAAGTTACAGCGAGTCTTAGGAATAATGACATACGATACTGGTGGACTTATCCCTTTGGTTTGCTATTTTTTTTTTTTTTTCTAAATAAAAATTTACAAAAAAAAAAAAAAAAAAATAGCAAACCAAAGGGATAAGTCCACCAGTATCGTATGTCATTATTCCTAAGACTCGCTGTAACTTCTCTTCAAAGTACAAGGAGTGACTTACAGAATCAAAAATTTGGATGAGGCTTGTGATGCCTTTGCTAAGGCACAGCTTACAGCTACTTTCCAAACCCCTACAACAACTTCGCTTCCAACTAAAATGGACGCCACACCAAGATGGCAGCGAGCTGATAAAGGGGGAAAAAGACTCCAACGACAGCCACACGCCCACCGCTCAGCTTTATCCGAGCACCGCTGAGGATCAGGGAGGCACAGAGAGCACTGTATGTTGTTCATTAACCCAGGAGGACCTGTGCAAGGGACTGCACTGGCTTTATGCACCTTTCATAAACTGGTTTGATAACGGGTTTTTTTGCATTTTCTGACAGGTTATTGCATGGACATTGCATTTTGAGTTAGAATCGCAGTTATTCAAGTTTCAGGTTTTAATGCATTTTTATTATGTGGTTGGGGCAGGGAGGGGAGGGGGGGGGAAGAAGGGACTATATGCTGCTGGATGCAAATGACTCCCTCTGATAGAGTATGCCAGGGGGTGTTTGAGGGATACTGTGGGACTTGGTGGTGGAGGGAGGGAACACATGGGCTTATCTTTTTCACATGGAGGGGGAATACATACCATAAAATTCACAGACGGTTTCTCAATACATTTTCCTTGTCTGATATGAATGCAAAGGAAATCAATAAGGTAGCCCGTTTATCAATACTTATTTCGTCCTGTGACTTCATCAAGAAGTCTGTTAAATTCATAGATGTTTCAGTAACTCTTTCTCTTTGATCTTCAGGTTCTTTGCTTTTTATAAATGTATTCAAATAGAAAGCTCTTGTTATAGTAGGTATACATTTTTCTGATATCCCCAATATTTGTACCACATAAGATCTAAATAATTCAGTTGGACTCATTTTGTCCATCTTAGGGAAATTTGTAACCCTCAAATTAAGAGCACGGGTATGATTTTCTAAGAATTCTATTTTACTCTGAATTTCTCCTTCTCCTTTTATTTGTACATTTTGAACTTTCTCTATTTGTGTTACACGATTTTCTATCTTAACAATTTGTTTCTTTTGAGTTTCCATTTCATCTGAATTTCTTTTAACTACAACATTAGTTTCCTGCACAACATCAGCAAGTTTCATGATTGAAGCGTCTAACTTAGCTATATATGTCCACAATGACTCCATTGTAATGTTTCCAGGTTTTATGATGATATTTGGGGATCCTATATCCAATTGTTTCCCCTTTTGATGACAAATATTTGGAATCGGTCCCTTGTTAACCTTCGGGGTACTCTTCTGGTCAGGTACAAACGATTGATTACTATCATCTCTTAATTCGGATGATATTTCTGTTATGTGAATTTCTTCCTGGGACTCTTGGTTTTGCTTCTGCTGGGGTGTTTGTGGTAACTCCTGGGGAAATTCCCCTCTGTTACCAGGCGGAGATGGTATTTCAGGCACCCCGGGGCTTAATGAGATGTCTTCAGCCATAAGTTGCAGTTTTTGCTCCAAAACCTCAACTAGAGCGGCTCCCTCCACGGGGTTATTTTGGGAAGGTGTTAACCACTCTGACACTGTCTTCTGAATCATTTCGGGTGAGGCACCCAGAGCAGGCCTAATTCTTGCCTTTCTCTTGGTGTGCGGCATCCTTCATTCAAATATATATTCAAAAAGGAAAATACTTTTGACCAGAAATGTCAAGCGGTTATCCTACAGTCTATAATACTATCTCCTGGGAGGTATTGAGAGTATTTACAGCCTACCTGGAGTTGTTTTTCAGAGATTTCACGAGAGTCCACCATCAAACCAGTCGAACCGGTCAAAGCCGGTCAAAGCCGCGCGCCGACGGCAGTTATGCGCCGTAGGAGAGCCCCTTTAACCACCTCTTCCGGCTCCTCCTTACGACGTGGCAGTTAGTGGTTGGCTGCTGGTATCGTCGGGGCAGTGCTAGCTACCCCCGGAAGTCCAAACACAGTCCTGCTGCAAATTAGTGAAAGGAAAATGCTGTTCACGATCCCAGGTAGGCAGACTCCCTCTACCTCTTTCGAAATAGAGAGAAAAGTTTCTATGGGCAAAAAGTCTGGATTTATCCAGATTTTGTAAAATCTACACAATTAAGGAGGAAGAAATTCCTAAATTATAGGAAAAGGGTAATAGAGGGGGGAGGACAATTCCTATTAAAATACCCATGTAAATGTTTTGTTAAAGTTAAGGGTAACAATTATGTGTTTACGACACCGGAACATCTTGGGGCACTGCTGGGAGACGAGGTCCAGGCAAAAGAAAGTAAATGAGGAGGGATACCTACAGTTTTACCTTTTTTGAAATTGATGTAGTGCAAAGCTCCATATAGCTTACTACTCCTGTATTTCCTATTTGGTCAATACAGAAAGATGATGTTATTTAAGTTGTTAAATTTCTGACTTAAAATTTTTTTTTTTCCTTTCGATCTGTATTGTTTCAGTTACAAGATATTTTTTATGTAACAAAATTGTTTAATAATTGATAAATAAAGAATTAAAAAAAAAAAAAAAAATTTCACAGACGGGTTACACAGCAGAGGCAGGATTGGCATGATCAGGCAGAGCGCTTTAGACTAAGTATGGAGCGCACCTATGGGCGATTACGCTCCGACCTTTTATTACATAAATGGCGACTAGAGTAGTTTCTATTAATGTCATGGGGTTGAATACACCCCGCAAACGCTCGCTGTTAACCAGGGAACTGCCGAGGCAAAAAGCGTCCATAGTATATTTACAGGAAACGCATGTTCGCAAACACCACGAACGCCTCCTCCGCTTTCCCTTCCAGTTATTGGGCAGCCAGTACCAAGAACTCCAAATATGCTGGAGTGGGCATACTAATATCATCCTCTCTAGTATATGAGGAGCTCTGTAAGATAGTGGACCCTCAGGGCAGATATATACTTTGACAGATAATAGTGTGCAAGCGCATAATAACTCTTTTAAATGTATACTTTCCTAATACCAATCAATTAGTATTTCTGCAAGCTCTGGATCAGATTCTGCACCAACAGTTGGCTGGAGATCTCCTCGGAGGAGGAGATTTCAATGCCGTATTAGACCCCATCTTGGATACTAGCTCTAAGTCATCGCCAGCTTCCAAATTTAGGAACAGATGGCGTTCATTTTTGGACAAATGGAGCCTTCTGGATATCTGGAGAAAGCATTATCCGCACTCACGTTCCTACACCTTTTTTTCACATTCCCATGGAACATACTCCAGAATAGACTATCTCTTTTTCTCTGCCCTATCGCAAAATCAGGTCCAAAAAGTGGGCATTGACAATATTACTTGGACAGACCATGCTCCGTTGTGGGCGGAGATCTGCCTTACGGATTCTGAGAGTGGGCACAAGCAATGGAGACTAAATGAAGATCTTTTAAAAGACCCAGAGTTTAATCAGCAGATGATGAAACACTTGGATAATTATTTTAGGGAAAACCAGGATGGGGAGTTATCCCCGGTGACAGTTTGGGACTGTTCAAAGGCGATAATGCATGGTGTGCTTATAGCTAGGGCTGCGCATTACAATAGAGTCAGAGACCAACCACATAACTTATTATCGGCAGAGTTGACGTCTCTGACTCAACAACACAGCACTACACACTCTGAGGTTGTATATAAAAAATTGCTTAAAGTTAAGGATAAGCTGAGGTCCCTGGAAGATTCTGCTATCAGTCATCATCTCACATTGTTGAAGCAGCAATTCTTTGAGGGTGGTAATAAGGCGGGGAGGTATTTAGCCCATTGGCTAAAAGCAGCTCAGGCTCAAACCATAGTAGCCAAGATCCAAAATGAACAGGGGCTATTTATAACTACATCTGCTGGCATCTGTGACTCCTTCACTAGTTTCTATTCTCATCTCTATTCTAGGGACACTAATATACATGAGGCTATTGACCGATAATTACAATCCGTCCAATTGCCCATACTTACCAGCACTCAACAGGCATTTTTAGACAAGCCTATTACCACGCTCGAAGTGCATGCAGCCATTAAAAAGCTTAAGCAAGGCAAAGCACCGGGCCTAGACGGATTTACCGGGGCTTATTATCGCCGTTATGCTAAGGAATTGGTGGGACCCTTAACTGAAATGTACAACTCACTATTGGGGGAGGTGTGTATTTCGCAGCATTCAAATATGGCCGGTATCACTGTATTGGTGAAGCCAGGCAGGGATCCCACCAAATGCAGTTCCTACAGACCTATATCTTTAATTAATATCGATTTGAAGATATTGGCCCGGATATTAGCTGCTCGGCTGAATGGAGTTCTGCCGGGTCTGGTGCATAGTGACCAGGTGGGCTTTGTTCCCGGCCATATGGCGGCGGACAACGTAAGACGCATTATTGATATTATTGACCTGGTCCATAACTTAAACACCCCAGCTGTCCTCCTATTGTTGGACGCAGAAAAGGCCTTCGACCTTGACCATTGGCCATTTTTGTTTAAAACCTTGCAGTGTATGGCCTTTGGGAACTCCTTCATAACATGGCTGAGGAAATTATATGCACAGCCGATGGCTAGAGTTAAGGGGAATGGAAGGTATGGGGTGCCGTTTGAGATACAAAGGGGGACTCGTCAGGGGTGCCCCCTGTCGCCGTTGTTGTTTGCTCTCTTCTTAGAGCCATTTACCACCAAAGTACGGGAGGCGGACCACATTCAGGGCATAAATTTAGATCTTCTTACCCAGCGGGATGCTGGCGGGGTTGTGGTCATGTTGGCACATATTACCATATATGGTGGGAATACCCCGTAGTGGCCCAGTTCTGGATTTTAATAAGGGACTGGATTTCTCATGTTTTGTCTACAACTCTCGAAGTGCGCCCCTGGAATGCTTTGCTAGGTTCGCCTCTTGTAGGCATTACAAAAGCACACAACACTTTACTTTACAAGTTTTTATTGCAGCAAGATCAGAAATGGCTTTACACTGGACCCAGAAAAGTGCTCCCTCACTAGCGCAAGTACAAGGCAGATTGTTTACTTACTATCAGCTAGGCATATTAACAGCTGTACATCACGATAGGCTGAAACGCTTTATGAGTACTTGGGAAGCATATGTCAAGTGGTTGGAAGCCCAGTCTAGCGGATAATAAGGTGCCCTCTCGTATTATCAAAGGCAATGCTGCTATCTGCTCTACCTCATGTCTCACCCACTGTTTTCCGCTATTCATATTTTATAGTCCATCCTTGTTGTAGTGGAAGCAGAGGAATTAACGTATAATAATATGCCTTATAATGTCTGTATGGTTGGTTTAGTAACTCCTCTTGGAATTTGTGAATTGATGACATCTGCTTGTTCTCTATCACAGTGTTCTGTAACATACTCGACTAGCTCGGTGTTTCCTCCTGTGGGGAAGGGAGGGAGGGTTAGGGTATTCTTCTTTGTTAATTACATAATGGGTTATTATCTATATTAGGGTAATATTCCAATGTGTACCTATTGTTGTTTGTAATCTGATTCTTTTCACTTGTATGCGTTGGACATTTATATATGCCAATAAAAATTATTTCAATAAAAAAAACAAAACACTGGTAGGAACACAAGGCATGGATGAACAGGCACATCTATCGAGGTCAAAGACTTTTAGGAACACAAGGCCTGGATGAACAGGCGCAGCAGTCGAGCACAGAGGTCAATCCCACCTAGGGACACAAGGCCTGGATGAACAGGCACATCTATCGAGGTCAAAGACTTTTAGGAACTCAAGGCCTGGATGAACAGGCACAGCAGTCGAGCACAGAGGCCAATCCCACCTAGGAACACAAGGCCTGGATGAACAGGCACAGCAATCGAGGTCAAACACTTTTAGGAACACAAGGCTTGGGGGAGACCGGCGTTCAGAGCCCCCCTGTTGCAGCCTGGAACACCACCAAAGCACACGAGAGGGGAGGAGCCGGACCGAAATAAAATCTTCGCAGCGAACCGAGACGCCTGGGAGACCGGCGTTCAGAGCCCCCCTGTTGCAGCCCGGAACACCACCAAAGCACACGAGAGGGGAGGAGCCGGACAGAAATCAAATCTTTGCAGAAGCGGCGCCCCGTCAATGCCGGCGCCGCCAAAGCCGTGCGCGCCTATGGGGTGCGCACGGCTTGGTCTGGCTTAGTCTGGATTAGGCTGGACAGGAGGTGAACAACCGTAATCCTACTACTGAGCCCGTGGCACAAGGACAGCAACGGTAAACCCTCTATTTTCTGCCTTTTTGTTATCCTGTTAAAATTTGTAATGCCTGCTAAAACAAAAGGGAAGGTGAGGGTTTTTCCCTCAGACCCTCTACCTCCCCTATTACACTTAGAAATAGACCGGTTTATGAAACAATTAGAACATGAGGGCGCCAGTGACCCTATTGGAAGCCCCTTGGTAGAAGAACGAGAGGCTCCCCGAGATGAGGCTTCCCTCAGCCCTGTACTACGTCCTCCTTCAGCCCAAAGATCCGTAAATGTAGGTGCAGCAGTGATTCCTACCGAAGGGGTTGGTCAATCAGCTGCTATCGAGGGAGCCACTCTCCATGGAGGACCTTGAGGAAGAGGAGAAATCATTAATAGCAGTAACATCTGCCAGAGAACAACAAGAGACTACTCATTCAGAACAACTTGAGGATATAAGGCAAAAAATAATCAGACCGGATACGGTAACACTGGGAGCACTGTGGGACTTGGTAAGCGGGTTAAATGTGACTGTCAACAGGTTGGAAAAAAAGATAGATATGGTGTCTACTAATTTATCTCAGCAATATATGGGAATACAACAGCAAGTGAATGATATAGATACTAGAATAGATCTAGCGGAAGGAAATATTAAATCTTTGCAGGCAGTGAATATAGCTTTGTTGAAAGATCAGTCATTATGTTCTAAAAGGTTAGAAGCAATTGAAAATAATACTAGACAATTAAATGTACGTGTCGTGTAATGAATTTTCCAAGAATAGCAGGGGAAATTCCTTATGTTTCCTTTAAAAAAATTTCTAACTGAAGTTCTAGGTTTCTCAGAAAATAATATGGTTTCCGTTAATTCTTGTTATTTCCAAAAACAAATAACTCCGGCTGTGGCAGTTTCTATTCCAGCTAATTTAACCAGCTTTCTGGAAAATTCAGCAGTTCAAGTGCTCGAAAGAGAAACGTTAATCGTTTCACTAATATCTACGGCTGATATAAGTAACTTAATGAGAAATTACTTTCAAAAATATCCTATAGCATATCTAGGACAAAATGTTAAAATTTTTCCGGACCTTTCACTGTGACCTGTCTTAAAAGACGGCAATTTCTTGAATTAAGACAAAGAGTTTTGACATTAGGTTTTACCTTTATGTTAAAATATCAATGCCGTTGTATTTTAAAAAGGGGTACAGATTCCTTTGTTTTCACTGAGGTAGAACATTTAAGCCAATTTGTTGAGTCTCGAACACCTGTAACCAGTTCCCCGGTGGATCCTTAGTACAGGGATAGGAATTGTATAATTGTTGTCGTTGATGGTTACTTAAAATATTATTTGTCATATATAAATTCTTCTCTTTTTTTTTCCAATGGGCTTTGTTCTAATACTTTTTGGTTTCTTATTCTAAATGAGAAGGAAATTTTTATTCTTTATTCCAACAGTACTTAAAGATTGTTAATTACGATGAAAAATCTAAATGTTAAGTAATATAGATATACTTGTTTGGAATTTATGTTGCAATACAATATTGTATTATATATGATTCATGTAAATGAAAATAAAAAATAATGAATAAATAAATAAATAAATAAAAGGAACACAAGGCTTGGATGAACAGGCGCAGCTATCGAGGTCAAACAGTGGTAGTAACACAAGGCCTGCACAGTAGACGGTCAGGCACAGCAATTCATGTCAGGAACATGTGCTGCAGTGCTTACTTTATCTTGAGCATAGGAGGCAATTGGAGCTGCTGCAAGGCTTGGAATAGCTTTTATTCATCTTGCCATTCACAGGGAAAATTTGGAAAGCCAAGCAAAGGCAGGTTTACTTTCAAAAACACTACCATTTCCATCAACTCTGGTGCCAGCCTTGAGCGGTGAGGGCTCATTATATATCCCCTGTCATTGAAAAGACACGTTCACTGGGCACACTGGTTGGTGGACATGACAGATATCATTCAGCAACTTTGGCTAGGTGTGGCCAGACAGTGGACTTGTGTGCCCAATATGCCAGCAGATCTGTCTGCATGTTCTCTAGCGGCTCTGAGAGATACCGTGTCACTGACAGCTGTGCTGCTGTCTCCTCCTGTGCTTGGGAGGGCTCAGAGTCACTCAATCCAGCTACTTTCTCTCTCGCCCGTTGCACAACTGATGAATCTTTATGGCCAACATGCCTTGGGCATTCTGACGTTGAGGAGGAGGTACTTTCTGTCACTGACACAGTGCTGCTCCTGCCTGGGCTAGCAGCACAATTTTGTGACGTGCCTGCTGTTTCTACCTCTGCTTCAAGCCTACTCTGTCTCCGCCTCTGGCGCTCCTGTTCACGGACCTAAGCTAACAGCAGCTCCTTCACAAATGACAGACAATTGGTCTGTAGGGCGAGTTTACCTTTCACACGGGGATCACAGACAGAGGCGAGCATGTATGTGCTGTCCTCTGTTAAAGGCTGTAATCTGTCTTTCACCTGCTGCTGCAAAATGTCCACACACTGCAGCACCTCAGCAGTCATTCCCTCTTGCCATTTAAAGGCCTCCAAATGGTCATCCAGGAATTTAACTATAGGGATGATGTCAGCCAAGGTGGCACTTCTGGAACTCAGCTCCTCCGTAACATCCTTGAAGGGCTGCAGGATTTTTACCAGCTGACTCATGACTAACCAATCGTGATGCCCTAGGGGATTCTGCACACCTATGTCTATTATACCAGAAAGTTCATGAAGGGGTGTCTGCAGCTCCAGTAACCTCTCCAGCATCATAAAGGTGGAATTCCACCGGGTGGCAATGTCTTGAATGAGACGCTTCTGAGGCATATCCAAATCAGTCTGCTTTTGTTGGAGAACCTGCCCCGCCTTGACACTTCTGTGGAAGTGTGCTGCTATGTTCCTGCACTTCTGTATTAACCTATGCAGGTATTCATTCTCCTTGTCCTTGGACTCCAAGCCCAGAGCTGACTTCACTACCAGATGCAGAGTGTGTGTAAAACATCGGATGTTCTTAAACCGCCCATCGCTTATTGCCTTAACCATGTTTGCACCATTGTCTGTGACAAAAATTCCTGCCCGCGTTTTCCTGTCTCGCTGGTGTAGTTGCCAGCCCTCCAGCATCTTTCTGATGCATGCTAGAATATTGGCAGCGGTATGGGCCTGGTCCGTCAGGTGGGTGTGCAGTAAAGCCCACCTCCACCCTGACACTTCTTCAGTAATAGAGCTGCTGGCTGCCCCTGCCTCTGCCATGTCCCACCAGTGTGCTGTCAGAGAGAGGTAAGAGTGTGCAGCATTCATGGCGGGCCAGATATCACAGGTGAAATGCACTCTTCCGTCTGCCTTACCTAGCAGTGCTTGCAAGCAACTGCGACACTGCTTGTACAGGCTGGGGATGACCTTTCTACTAAATGTGGTTCTGCACGGGATTTTGTAATTTGGAAGTACAACCTTCAAGAAACGCTTGAAACCCACATTCTGCACTAGCTGCAAGGGCTGGTCATCAAGGGCAATCATTTCCCCAATGCTCCTGGTTACAACTTTTGAGGCTGCCTGCCTCCTACCCCGGGATAGCGTTACCGCACTCCACCCCATTTCCTCCATGGTGGATTGTCGCTTCTGCCACATGTCAGTGGGTTGCTGGCCTGCCGCCTGACTGCTAGAAGGGTATGAGGGTGTGGGCTGACTCTGCTGCTTTCCTACCACTGCACACTGCTTGAAAGGGGTCCCCCGACTGAAACTGCCACCATCCCCAGATGGCAGTAATCTTGTTGGGTGTTGCCTCTTCATATGATGGTTCATGCCAAAATTTGATAGATGTCCCATTTGCTTGCCTCTGCTAATATCCCTGGCACAGTAATTACACCAAGCATAACGTGGGTCTTCTGTCACTTTAAAATGTTTCCAGATCGAAGATTTCTTTTGTGATCCTCCTCTCTGTGACACCTTTGGGGTGGATGCTGGCACTGGAGTTGAGGTACTAGTAGTGGGTGCACCCTGAGAAGCAATGCCAGAGGGGGCACCAGTCACCCGCTCTCTCCCTTCTGACAGCTCTTCCTCCGCCTCGATATCACTGTAATTTCTCCCGGGCCCCTGCTGCACAATTCTGGAGGTGGAGGCTAAGACAGGACTAACTGATTCTACCGAAGATTTGTCAGCTATTACTTCTTCCATTTCTGATGAGAATCCCACCCAAGAAGATTCTTCTTCTGAATCAGAAGCTAACAGTGCCAGCGCTACCTTGTGACCGCTAAGTCTTAGTCGAGACTTCTGTCCCCCTGCTGCTCTTGGGTGTCTAAATTTTGTTGGGCATGACTCTGCCTCCCCTTCCCTCTCCTCCAAAACTACAGGGCCAGAAACAAGTGGTGGCGATGGCGAAGTATCATGGTCCGATTTCATTTTTTTTGCCATGGAACTGCCATCCTCTACAAAGAGTTTAGATTGCGACAGTTGCCTTTTTAGCTGTACTGGTGGTGTTGCACTAGTGTCTTTTGCGGTGCCTCTGCTGCCAGTCCCAATAAGTCGCTTGCATCTCTCTTTCCCTGACATTATGGATTTTATGTCACTAAGTGGTAACACTGCCCACTGTCTCACAATAATAATATTCAGTCTGTTACAAATGCCCACTGCCCACTGTCTCACTGCCTGCCTGGCAGTGCACTCATGTGTGTGTGTGCAGTGCACACAGAACTAGATTGCTTGTAAGCAGAAAAGAGGCGGAGTACTCCAGCCCGGACACTTCCCAGCACAGACCCACTCAAGGACAATGTTCAGTCTGTTTAAAATGCCCAAATGAACAGACCCACTCAAGGACAATGTTCAGTCTGATTAAAATGCCCAGATGAACAGACCCACTCAAGAACAATGTTCAGTCTATTTAAAATGCCCAGATGAACAGACCCACTCAAGAACAATGTTCAGTCTGTTTAAAATTCCCAGATGAACAGACCCACTCAAGAACAATGTTCAGTCTGTTTAAAATGCCCAGATGAACAGACCCACTCAAGAACAATGTTCAGTCTGTTTAAAATGCCCAGATGAACAGACCCACTCAAGGACAATGTTCAGTCTGTTTAAAATGCCCAGATGAACAGACCCACTCAAGAACAATGTTCAGTCTGTTTAAAATGCCCACTGCCCACTGTCTCACTGCCTGCCTGGCAGTGCACTCATGTGTGTGTGCAGTGCACACAGAACTAGCTTGCTTGTAAGCAGAAAAGAGGCTGAGTACTCCGGCCCGGGCACTTCCCAGCACAGACCCACTCAAGGACAATGTTCAGTCTGTTTAAAATGCCCAGATGAACAGACCCACTCAAGGACAATGTTCAGTCTGTTTAAAATGCCCAGATGAACAGACCCACTCAAGTACAATGTTCAGTCTGTTTAAAATGCCCAGATGAACAGACCCACTCAAAAACAATGTTCAGTCTGTTTAAAATGCCCAGATGAACAGACCCACTCAAGAACAATGTTCAGTCTGTTTAAAATGCCCACTGCCCACTGTCTCACTGCCTGCCTGGCAGTGCACTCACGTGTGTGTGCAGTGCACACAGAACTAGCTTGCTTGTAAGCAGAAAAGAGGCTGAGTACTCCGGCCCGGGCACTTCCCAGCACAGACCCACTCAAGGACAATGTTCAGTCTGTTTAAAATGCCCAGATGAACAGACCCACTCAAGGACAATGTTCAGTCTGTTTAAAATGCCCAGATGCACAGACCCACTCAAGGACAATGTTCAGTCTGTTTGAAATGCCCAGATGAACAGACCCACTCAAGAACAATGTTCATTCTGTTTAAAATGCCCACTGCCCACTGTCTCACTGCCTGCCTGGCAGTGCACTCATGTGTGTGTGCAGTGCACACAGAACTAGCTCGCTTGTAAGCAGAAAAGATGCTGAGTACTCCGGCCCGGGCACTTCCCAGCACAGACCCACTCAAGGACAATGTTCAGTCTGTTTAAAATGCCCAGATGCACAGACCCACTCAAGGACAATGTTCAGTCTGTTTGAAATGCCCAAATGAACAGACCCACTCAAGAACAATGTTCAGTCTGTTAAAAATGCTCACTGCACTGACAGACTAAGTAATTGGAATTTAATAAAGCAGGAATTTTTGTCACTCCAGAAACATGGATGACATTGAAAATATTAATATCTCTCTCCAAGCCAGTCCAACACCCTCAATGGTAAATAGTAGTCAGTGCTAGCTGACTAGACCACTAGACTGCTTGAAAGAAACATGAATACTAGTGACTGTAGCTGACCCCTGGCACTAAAGCAAGACAAGGAATATTTTTCTTTCCTTTGCTAGCCTAAGCTTAGCCTAGTATCTGTTCTGTGTTCTCTATCAGTTCTAGTTCTGCTTCTGCTTCTGGTTCTGCTTCTGCTTCTGCTTCTGCCTGCCTGCCACCCAGCCCACCTCCCCACAGAATCGCTGGAAATAAGTGCTGGCTCCTCGTGCTGCTCTTTATATACTGCTAGCTCGTCAGTAAAATCCTCAGAGAGCACTGAATGACAGCGCAATTCGCTGCATTCAGTGCTGCTCTGAAAACGTAAACGCGGATAGGCTGCGTTCCGGTATCCATGCCGACCTGTCCGACCCTTTCCTGTGAGTCACTGCAACTCACAGGAAAGGATCAGACAGGTTGGCATGGTTACCGCAGGGGCGCCGCCATTTTGTGGTAATCCGGGGCTCCGAGCTCGCAGCTAATGGCGGCGAGGAAAAGCGCGCACCTCGCGGTTCAACGTATTCAACAGAAATATGTTGAATACGTTGGAAGTCGCGATGCATTGCGCATCAACCCTTTTTTCTCAGTTGGAAAAAAATAAGTTGCGGATTGCAAATCCGTTCAAAACGAATGCACACCCCTAGCAAATGCACCCCCCCCTTCCCCTTTCCCCAAGTCCAATAAAAGAAGTGAGGGTCCAGGCTCCCCACCCCCAAATCCCACCAATACATTAAAGAATCTGGTCACCCCACCCCCACCTTCCAAGTGACACTGATAACCACCTTCCTCACACCCAAGCGATACTGACAGCCCCCCCCCCCCCCCCGATAGTCTAGACTGCCCCTCCCCCCACCCTCCCAAGTGACACTGATGCTGGAAGCGTTACTTAGGTAATAGCTGAGAATAGCGATCCCATCGCGCAGAGGAGGGGGCCATTTTTGGAGGTAACAGGTGGGTGGGAGGCAGAGGAGGGACATTTTAAGGGTTTTTTTTTAGCAGGGGAGGAGAGAGGGAGGAGGCCTGGGCTGGTGGCAAAAGTCATCTGAAACTTTTAAAGTTTCCCAGGTTTAAGGGATTGGGCCAGCTTATTGGGACATCCGAGGGGGAGATGGGAAGATACACATGATGGTGGTTTGTGGGGTGAGCATGAGGCCGGGACGTCCGCGACAGTGCTCTCCTTCCAGCCCTGTCTTTGGCCCCACCCACATTTTAGGATCCTAAATATAGGTGCTTAGCCCTAATCAGTTTTTCAAAGGGGCAAAATAATGGGCCTACCTTTTAACATTAGATTCCTAAACCCTTTGAAAATTGGCATTTAGGCCCCCTGTATTTCACTGTACCTCAGTTATAATCTCTTGTCTCTGCCACTGACTCTGTTTTAGATCTCAAGCTTTGCTAAAACATGAACTAAGTGGTATACCATGTTGGACATAAGGGAGACATTTGTTCTAATGCTGTTAATAGGGGCATGCTGTCATTTTATTTTGTTTCGTTTTTGAAATTAAACAACAAAAAAAAAACAAATGATATTTTTTTTTCTGTTGTTTTTGTCACTTACAAATAACACCTACTGGGACTGATGTAATAAAACCTGCCTTAGAACTGGTGCATGTGGTCATCCTATACTACATAATTGCCACAAACAGGGCTGCTTTTCAGGCTATCCCCAATGAATAAACATGAGATAGATTTGCATGCACTTCCTCCTTTTTATGCATGTATATCACATTCACATTCATTGGGGGTAGCCTGAAAACCAGGTCTGTTTGTGGTTCTTAAGGACAGGGTCGCCTATTTCTGCTGTACTGTAAGGTCATATAAAGCAGGCACTAAAAGCATGATTTATTAAGCTTTCTTCCCATAGAAACAGAATGATAAAAATGTGAACTGGGCTCTAAATCTCTTATAAAAAGCAGCATTTTTCTTCATTTGTTTTTATATGAGTATAACATCAGTGCTTGCTCCTTAGTCCTGGAACAGGAGCTGTAAACACCACCAAAGCAACCACTATTTGCCAATGGAAGTACAGCTCTGGAATATCTAAGGTCCATAATCTTGCAGCATACAGTACACTTGCTGCACTCCTACACCAGCAGTGAAAGGGTTACTGAAGTGAGCTGATAAATGGTGCTGCCAAGGGCAGGCTGATTGCAGAGCTTCTGAACTTCTTGCCACTGGAGAAACTAAACTTTGATAATTTATTTGTATCTCTGTGTATACACTAATTAATGAAGTGCTAATTGTTGCCTTCTACAATTAACTCCTGTGGGCCTGATTAGGTGGTTGGTGCTCAGTTGGGCATTTCTGTTTATTATTAACAGAGTTGTGTGTTGTGTAGTGATGGGGAGCCTGGTGAAGGAACTTTATAGAAAAGCTTTTAAGTACTTTTTAATTAGCATATTGCTTGCAAACAATTGAGAAGCTCAGTGATGCTTTGAATGGCAACTGCAGACTCCACTTAACCCTATGCTTGCTGCAAGCCTCAGAGTCATGTCTTGGACCTTCAGTGATCCCTCCCTTTACAAAACCTCATGCTCTCTGTCCATGGTGTCAGGAACCCACTCCTAATAACAAATTCCTTGTATTAATGCAGATTTAACACCTTTATAGCAGCATTACTCATGAAGGCTCTCTAAAACTGTAATGCTTTAGAAAGCAGGCATGCAGCCACACCTAGAGTGCAGGGTCATGACAAGATTTTCAATATTTTTGTATTAAAACTTACAAAAAAAATTACAGACTTCGCAGAATAAGTCTACATAAATAGCAGCAGCCACTCTCTTAGGATCAGTAGGTATAAGATTTAGCGCACTCTTTCTCGGAGTCATTCTGTGTATGGTAACCCCTTTCCCAGTCTGTATATAACACATCATTTCCAGAGTCAGCTTGTATAAAGTCTAGCAGCCCATTTCGAAGAGTCAGTCAATATTACATATAGTAGGGATGTGAATCGTTTTCCATATCGTCTTAACGATAGAAATCGTGTGGCAGGGCAAGAAAATCGTCTTAGGCACGATTTTTTAGTTAAAAAATCGTTAAAAATCGTTTTTTCCGATTAGTGCGCACTAACGGGAGTTAGTGCGCACTAACTGAAAATGATACAATTTGACACTTTTCAGGTCAGTTAAGGTCAGTTTAGGAATGAATATGTATTCCTATTGGCTGCCCTCTTATTTATTCATGTTACCAAGTTTCCTATTGACAGTATATGGGGGATGGGAAATGGAAACAGTTGGTAGCTTGACAAAACAAGTAATGTGATCAGTCAATGTGACTAGAACTTGTGCCCTAACCCTGATACCAGGGGTATTGTGATCTTCCTGCACACAGTGCCCTATCCCTATTAATACCAGGAGTGTTGTGATCTTCCTGCACACAGTGCCCTATCCCTAATACCAGGGGTGTTGTGATCTTCCTGCACACAGTGCCCTATTCCTGATACCGGGGGTGTTGTGATCTTCTTGCACACATCCCGATATCAGGGATAGGGCACTGCATGCAGGAAGATCACAACACTCCTGGTATTAATAGGGATAGGGCACTGCATGCAGGAAGATCACAACACTCCTGGTATTAATAGGGATAGGGCACTGCATGCAGGAAGATCACAACACCCCTGGTATCAGGGATAGGGCACTGTGTGCAGGAAGATCACAATACCCCGGAGGAGTGAGGGTCAGGCAGCTCCCCCCTGTCTGTGAAGCCAGCCTCTCACTAGTAATGCAGGGAGGGAGCTGTCTCAGACTTCACCATCCTCCCCCCCCCCCCCCCTCACCCACACACCATTCACTAGCTGGGACATGGGGGAAGTCAGGAGTGAGGGTCAGGCAGCTCCCCCCTGTCTGTGAAGCCAGCCTCTCACTAGTAATGCAGGGAGGGAGCTGTCTCAGACTTCACCATCCTCCCCCCCCCCCCTCACCCACACACCATTCACTAGCTGGGACATGGGGGAAGTCAGGAGTGAGGGTCAGGCAGCTCCCCCCTGTCTGTGAAGCCAGCCTCTCACTAGTAATGCAGGGAGGGAGCTGTCTCAGACTTCACCATCCTCCCCACCCCCCCTCACCCACACACCATTCACTAGCTGGGACATGGGGGAAGTCAGGAGTGAGGGTCAGGCAGCTCCCCCCTGTCTGTGAAGCCAGCCTCTCACTAGTAATGCAGGGAGGGAGCTGTCTCAGACTTCACCATCCTCCCCCCCCCCCTCACCCACACACCATTCACTAGCTGGGACATGGGGGAAGTCAGGAGTGAGGGTCAGGCAGCTCCCCCCTGTCTGTGAAGCCAGCCTCTCACTAGTAATGCAGGGAGGGAGCTGTCTCAGACTTCACCATCCTCCCCCCCCCCCCTCTCACCCCCACACCATTCACTAGCTGGGACATGGGGGAAGTCAGGAGTGAGGGTCAGGCAGCTCCCCCCTGTCTGTGAAGCCAGCCTCTCACTAGTAATGCAGGGAGGGAGCTGTCTCAGACTTCACCATCCACCCCCCCCCCCCCCTCACCCACACACCATTCACTAGCTGGGACATGGGGGAAGTCAGGAGTGAGGGTCAGGCAGCTCCCCCCTGTCTGTGAAGCCAGCCTCTCACTAGTAATGCAGGGAGGGAGCTGTCTCAGACTTCACCATCCTCCCCCCCCCCCCTCACCCACACACCATTCACTAGCTGGGACATGGGGGAAGTCAGGAGTGAGGGTCAGGCAGCTCCCCCCTGTCTGTGAAGCCAGCCTCTCACTAGTAATGCAGGGAGGGAGCTGTCTCAGACTTCACCATCCTCCCCCCCCCCCCCCCCCTCACCCACACACCATTCACTAGCTGGGACATGGGGGAAGTCAGGAGTGAGGGTCAGGCAGCTCCCCCCTGTCTGTGAAGCCAGCCTCTCACTAGTAATGCAGGGAGGGAGCTGTCTCAGACTTCACCATCCTCCCCCCCCCCCCTCACCCACACACCATTCACTAGCTGGGACATGGGGGAAGTCAGGAGTGAGGGTCAGGCAGCTCCCCCCTGTCTGTGAAGCCAGCCTCTCACTAGTAATGCAGGGAGGGAGCTGTCTCAGACTGGTATCAGGGTTAGGGCACTGTGTGCAGGAAGATCACAACACTCCTGGTATTAATAGGGATAGGGCACTGTAAGAGATGACTGTAGTAGATTGAATAAAGATCTGATGTTTCTGCTCTCCTCACACCAAACAAAAACAACACACAAGCAGAGAAGCCCTTCTTACAAAGCTGAGCTAGTGAGTTAAGTAGGAGGAAAAGTAAACATACTGGTGCCAGTGTGGCTACTTAAAAAATACACTTACCAACAATCAATTACATATATTTGAACTGTGTACAGTTCCAGCCAGGACCACCTTTCTAAAATGCACAGTGATTGGCAAATTCAACATGCACTAGCATTTCAGGTGCCTGCTAACAAAAATAATAAACAAACAAGTTCTAGTCACGTGAGTGCTGATCATTACATTACTTTTTTTGTCAAGCTTCCAACTGTTTCCATTTCACATCCCCCCAACCATATTGGTAACATCAATAGATAAGAGCACAGCCAGCCAATAGGAATACATACATACATATTCATTCCTAAGTGACCTTTACTGACCTGGGAAGTGTGAACACTTTGTTTCATTTTCTGTTGGTGTTCGTTAGTTTCCAGTTCCATTTCCCATCCCCCCAACCATCACCTCAGTGGTAACCTTGGTAACATCAATAGATAAGAGGGCAGCCAGCCAATAGGAACACATATTCATTCCTAACTGACCTTCAGTGACCTGGAAAGTGTTTATTTGTATCATTTTCAGTTAGTGGGCACTAAATCGAGTTAGTGCGCACTAACGGGGAGTTAGTGCGCACTAACACGATTTAACGATTTTTAACGATAAATCGTTAGAATTTCTATTGTATCGTGTTCTATAACGATTTAAGACGATATAAACATTATCGGACGATAATTTTAATCGTTGAAAAACGATTCACATCCCTAACATATAGTGAATCCTTTCTCAAAGTCAACTAATGTAAAAAGAAGCAGTCCCATTCTTGGATTCATTAACCTGTACAAAGTATAGAAAACTGGCCAGACTGCAATTTTCTTTCTCTTCTCCACCCAGACCTTACTCCACTCTAAAGCTGTGACTGTTGCTACTGCCACTGGCCAGTTTAGTCACTGCTGCTTCTTACATCCTTCGTATCCAATGTCACCTCCTTCTTCTCCTACTACAGGTACTGAGCCTTTTTATAGGCCCTTTTATAGGCCCTTTTATAGGCCCTTTTTATAGGCCCTTTATGCAGAACTTCCTGTGGTGCTGGCTGATGACATCATCACTACCTGAATATATAAGGAAGCTCAGTGCACCCAGCCAGTGCCTCAGCAACAAGTCCTTTTGGGATTTTTCTGCCTAGGTGTTATCATTGCTTGTGTTCCTGACTCCTGCACCTGCCTGTTTGCCTGTTCCTGCCTCCATTCCAGTCCTTGCCTTTTCCCTGCCTTACTCTTCTCCTCATCTGTCCTGGTTCCTGCCTGCCCTTCCTTTCCTTTGCCTTTGGAGTGACTTCTTGGTACTAACCTGGCCTGACCTTTTGCTGTCACTTTGCTTGCTGCCTGCCCTGACCCCGGTTTGTCTTCTCTCATCTGCCTGAACTCTGCTAGCCTTGACTTTCATCTGCTTTACTGCCTCTGTCTAGATACTGGTAAACCTGACCATAGCTTACTACACATCAGTTGTCGCCTAGCCGGGCCTAGTCCGTGCTTGCATGAACTAGGTTGCATCAATGCAAAAGTAGCCCAAGGGCTCACTTTCCTCCAGCATGACAGTTTGTTGAGGCCATGCGCTCCACTGATGTGTTCAAGCTCATGTAGGGCCCAGTGCAGACAGTGCAACAACAGCGACACTTGAAACAGATTATGGGACACCTGCAAGACCATACGCTCCTCATGAATGATTTACAGACCATCAGGCCACTAGGCTTGCCTGCCTCTCCAGTACCAGTTGCAACTCCATCGTTGGTCCCCTGCTGTTATTACTGCTGTCCTGCTATGATGGCTATCCCAAGGCCTGTCAAGGTTTTCTTAATCAATGCGTCTTTCAGTTTGAGCTGCAGGCTGCCAGTTTTATCTCTGACTGGGCCAAAGTGATTTTTATTATTTCACTACTTTCTGTCTGGTCAGGTTTTGGTGTTGGTGTTTCCCTTGTGGTAGAGGGATGATCCCATCCTTGCTGACCTCCAGGCATTCCTGGCTTAGTTTTGAAAGGTGTTTAATGAATTTGCCCAAGCTTCTTCGGCAGCCGCTGAGTTGCTCCTCTTATATCAAGGCCTCAGTCAGTGGGGCAGTACTCTGTCCAGTACTGCTCCTTTGATTCTGAGCTACACTTGAACGAGGAGGCACAGATCATAGTTTGCTGTCACAGCTTATCTGAGAAAATCAAAGATGACCTGGTAACCTTAGCTGACCTCCTTTCGTTGGGCCTGAATGTGATATTCACTTCCAGGAAAGAGCTCCAGGTCGCCATGCTTTGTAGGCTCGTGCTCCACTCTAGGGGCCAACCAATTCTGGGGAGCCCTTCCCAGCTCAAAGGAAAGAGAACTCTCCCCGGGTGTAGCCAGCCTGTATCTACACTCTGACCCATGTTGAACTGCTGTTTACATGGTAACCTCCTCCGCCTCGGCCTTGAAAGTTCTCATTTGTATATCTGCTAACTCTACCAGATTTTAAAAGAGCAGCGAAAGCTCACTAGACACCAATGGAAACACCCCACTCTAGGGGCGAACCCATTCTAGGGAGCCCTTTCCTGCACAAAGGAAAGGGAACTCTCCCCGGGTGTAGCCTGCCTGTATCTACCCTCTGCCTCTGTGCCTTGCTGCCATACACCAGTTGACTCACTCAGCTCCTTGTGTTGTTCTGGCCACTATCATGGTTGCTCAGTGTGTTATTTCTAGTCTTTCTGCTTGCTATGTTCCCCCTTAATTGTGCTGTAGGATGTTGATGCCACATGTCTTGCTGCTTTGCCTGTCGTGCTGCCTTCGAGGGTTCATGCATCTGTTATCGGTGCTCTCTTTTGAAGCTGTGGTGTGTTTTTGACACTCTCGCTGCTACTTTGCACCTGTATTAAAGCACTCTTCTTGCCACTCCTGGTACCCCTTTGCCCATTTAAAGTACCTTAGGCTGTTCATGCCACTTTGGTGCCACTTTTCCCAGTCTAAGTACCTTGGAGCTGTTTTGTTGTTCTGATGATTGCTTCCCTGAAGTTTCATCAAAATCGATAATAAAACCCCAATTCTGCAGCCAAAAATAGGCTGCAAATACTTCCCCCATTGACTTTAATGTGAACCGGAAAACAAATGCATGTATCAACGTATCGGGGGTGCCATTGAACAAATGCAACATATCTGGGCCCCGATGAATTCGTATCCTGAATCCAATGAATACTTTCCGGCTGCACATCCCTAGTGCCCAATAGTAAAGTATGAAACCACCACCCTTCCTCATAATAATTTTAAGTCATAAATAAATAAATTGAAAAAATTATAGAATACGGCAATAACATTTGACATAAGAAAAAGATATATATAGCAGGTGAAGTGTTGGGTTAAATTGATTGAATAAAACCTGGGCGAGTGATCTTTAATTTAGATAGTAGTGTCATATAATAGGGGATCAAACCTATTAACGTAGGGTCACCATGGATACTTGGAAAAACATCTTTAGCCACACAGAAGAACAAATTTCAGACATCAGGAAGGAGGCATCGCTATTTTCGGAAGAGGTTATATCCAGTGAAAGCCAGCAATGGGATGATTGGATGCGTTTAAATAAAAAATTAATCAGGTCTGATTTACATGGTATAACTCTGATTCAGTACATAAAGCAACAGATAATTCCGCGAGGACTGAGAATACAGAAGGCACCAATGTTGTTTTCAGACAATCAATAATTTGTTAGCCTATGGTCATCCATATTAAATAAATGTTCTATGGGCCTGATGCTTTTGATTATAAACTGGGTCAAAAGACATGTTGACAAAGTTAAAGCTCAAACTGAGGAGGTCCAAGTAGCAATTCACACATTACCAGCTTTTGATGTGAAGCTGAAAGATATTAAAACAACATTGGATCAATTTCGTAGCACGATTGAAGAGACCAAAATCAAGAAATTTAAAAGAGATCAACACGATTATTCCACCAACAAAATTTACCTATGGATGGATAACAAAAGCAAGGACAAAGGGAAAAAGGTTCATTTTGAGTTTTCATCAGGAGAACGTTCTAGCGGATTGGATGTCTATGAAGATCAAGAAAGGGGATACGAAGAACAGACCTGTGAGAAAAGTTTTTTAGAGGACGGAAGACAAAAGCAGACACAGAGGGGGTATATAGGCAAAACAAGACAAAAATACCAAGGGACAAATCGAACATCGGAACGTACAGCCAGAGCACAGAATATAAAGGTACATCAGCAATAATCAACTTGTCCTCAGTGTCATTGTCAGAAGTACAACAGTAAGTGTTAAACAACAGGCTTTCATTTGTTCCCACCACATATCATGACGCCTTTGAGAGTTGCATAGCCATTTACTTGTGCTCTTGTGCTCGGCGCGCACAAGTTGCACAAATGTGCTCCCCCATGCATACGCTGACTCCGGATTTTATAAGATTCGTACGGCTACACGCATATCTTATAAAATCCAGCGTACTTTTGTTCGCGCCTGGTGCGCGAACAAAAGTATGCGTGCGCGTAAATTTATAAAATCTACCCCTAGGTAAAAGTCAGAAATCTGAGGTTCATAAATTTTCCCCAGATACCCTTAAGATCTCCAAGAGAGGTTTTTAAGAATTACCTAAAAGATGTACTCAAGATCCCAGAATCTGACATGCCGCCAATAACTAAGATATTTTATCTCCCTAAGTTCAGAAGAACAACTACAGATCAAGGAGGGGATATGGATTCTATAAGACCTATATGTGAACAGTTACCAGTTTTGGATCTTTCTGTAATTCTGGAGACATCAGATTTGGAGATAGCAGTACCTGTAACTCTCATAGTGACTTTAGCACTAGAGACTGATAGGAAATGACTATTAAAAATGGTGTTGAGAAACAGAAATGAGAGTTTTCTGGGATGTAGAATCCATGCTTTCCTAGATGTTTCACGTGAAACCCAGAAGAGAAGGAATAGCCTATCTGGATGTAGTAATCATAATTACAGATGAAGTATTATATACCACAGTTAACAGGAAACTTACTGATTGAAACAATTTGTTATGATACGAGAATTATCATCCAGTAGGATTTAAATGGGGACTTCCAGTATCCCATTTTTTTCAGATATGCCGAATCTATACCACCCTCACTGAATTTAAACATCAGGCAGATTTATTGAGCCAAAGGTTCCTTGACAGAGGTTACTCCAGAAGTGTGGTGAGAAGGGCATACAAAAGGGCTAGGTACAGTGACAGAGAGGCTTTATTACAGTATAAACCAAATAAAGAACAGGATAGATTGGTGTATGTGTGTGTACTTCCACAAAGCACTTCCACAACAGCTATTATAAGATCTATTTATTTATTTATTTAAATTCTTTTTAATATACCGATGCTCAAGACCATGTCTTATCGAACCGGTTTACATCAAAACCAGGGGAAAACCATAAATAATAAGAATGAAAGTTACAATGAACAGGAAGAGTAATATCTATAAAAAGATATTGGCACATCTTAGCATTACACGGTATTTTTGAGGAGGAACCATTGATAGCCACTAAGAGGGGTAGGAACATATGGGATAATATGGTGCATGCTCAAATTAGATACCATAAAATATGCCAGGGGGATACACAGGAAATGTGGAAAATGTACAGTTGCCACACGAAGATTGAAGGGGTCACATGGACTCATCCAGAGTCAGGATATACAGTGAATAGGAATAAGGACACAGATTGTATGACTAAATCAGTAGTATATGTCATCATATGCCCCTGTCCAAAGGTATACGTGGGTCGAACCAGTAGAGCAATAAGAGCAAGGATTACTGAGCATCAGTCCCGTTTAAATACTGCCACGATACCAGCACCTATAGTTCCCCACTGTATAGAAAAAAGCCACACATTAGATCAATTAAGATGGACAGTTATTGACAGCTTTGGAGAAAAAATAGTGAATTGGACTTTATTGAACCATTGGGAGCAAGCTTGGATTTTCAAATTACACACAGAACAACCGGTAGGAATGAACGATCAACTGGATTGGATGTCACTAACATGATGAACTGTGTTAGGTGAAGGTAGCCTTCCCAGATGACTTTAAAAAGAATTAGTGGAAGAGAACCATCAGAACAGCGTTGGGCGGAGGCTTTCCGGCACTGAAGAAGAAACAGCAGCGGTTTGGTTTGAAATATAGCTTTTGAAAAAAGATTGAGAAAGACATTTCTGAGGAAGGCATTTTTGCCAAAACTTATACAAGTTGACACCTTGGATTTCCAGAATACGTCTAGGAGGAAACAATGCAAAAGCTAAGTAAAAAACAAACAAAAAAAAAAGATATAAAGTGAGCATGTTTCACTGACGGTGATAATAACTAGGAGGTGAGCGAGCACCAAAAAAAAGAAAAAACCAGTTAGGAGCACTGAACAAATTTTATTGGTACATTCCAAAGATTTTTAAGCAATATTTGGTTAATAAACAGAGGTAGGAGGGTGGGTTAATGATTAAAGAAACGAACTACTAAGAGGCAACATGTAGAGTCCCCAATAGTAAAGTATGAAACCACCACCCTTCCTCATAATAATTTTAACAGTCAGAAATAAATAAATTGAAAGAATTGTAGAATACAGCAATAACATTTGACATAAGCAAAAATATATATATACCAGGTGAAGTGTTGGGATAGGAGCTGTAGCAGTTAAGCTGCAAGGCCTTGAAGGTAACTCACCATTGTATTCAGCTGGTTCTGCTTCTGTTGAAGCTTCTGTGCTAGGCCGGCAATGGCAGAGGCGAGTCTGCTAAATTCACGGCCTTAGCAATATATAATGGGTAACAGGTATGTGAGCCCTTAGTACTGTGGCATGGTTGTTGCAGCCGTGAGGGCAAGCCCCCAAGGCTTATGCCAGCAGCTTGTGAACGAATCCTGAATGTGACAGTCTGGAGCTCCACATCTACCAGCTGCTTCCTCTGTAGTTTGAGACCTTGGATTCTAGCAGGACTTGAGTGGGTCCATAGAATGGAAATGATACCTAGAGTCCAGAAACACACCAGAGTCACAGTAGGCAGAAGGCTTAGTGGAGTTAGAGAAGGACCAAGGTTGAGGCAGGCAGCGAACAAGAATAGTCAGATCCAGGTGAGGGGCCAGGAACAGGTGGCAGGCACTTGTGGTCAGTTCCAGGCAGCAGGCAATCATGATCATATCCAAGCAAGAGGTCTGGTCTGGAGAATCAGGCCAAGGGTGGACAAAGACACACTAAGACACTGGACAGGACAAATAAGGAAGACAAGGCTGGATGAGGCTGGACTAGAAAGTAAGGCTGTTCAAGGCTGAACTGGAAGGCAAAGCTTGATGAGGCTGGAGTGGAAGGCAAGGCTGGACAAGAAGGAAAGACTGGATGAGAAGACAAGGCTGGTTGAGGATGAAGTGAAGGCAAGGAATCAGGATCACTGCAATATGCACTGCTAGGCGGGAGATCTGTTGCTGAGGCAAGGTAGGGATGTCAGTCAAGTCTATATATATATAATGCCATAGTGTATAATGTTATCAATGGGCATCATGGCCTTTCCCCCTCATGCACCCTTTAAATGGTGTGATGTAGGACCCTGCTGCTGGTGACATCTGGAATAAGCATGGCTGGTAATGGGGTCATCCCATGGCCAGACAAATATAACAGCAGCCTTTAGCTGACATGTATGGACCACACCCTAATCAGCTGATCTCTGTTGAGATCTTCCTGAAAGCTAACCCTGGAGAATCAGGGTAGTGTAGTTTCTTAGGAGCAGCCTTCAGATTTCCTTATTTGGCTCTAACCAGCCTTTATTTTAGCTTCAGAGGTTGAACTAAATTTAAAGCACTGTTTCACCTGTGAAATGGCTTTTAAAATTATCCTATTAGTTATTTCAGTAGTAACTAATATTTGATTAAATGAATGTGATCAACATTTCAAATATTCTGTCATATAAAGCTTAAATAGAAATGTCAGCTATGGATGTGCATTCATTTCAAACGATATAATCAATATCAACAAAAGTGCCTATATCATTTCATTTTGTTTTTTAAAATAAATGATAGATAAAAATAAATTTAGTGTTTATTTCTATCATTTTTTGTGTGCACTATTTGCAAATAGTGTTTACAAAACCCCCTTACAAACAACCCCCTTCCTACCCCTGGAGGTGGCCGTATTCCCATAAAATGTAATATTTAATTTAAATAAAAATCCTGTCACAGACCCTGCCCCAACCCCCAACTCCTTCCCTTTGTTAAAATATAGTTTCTCCCCAGAAACTGAGCACCCCCTACCCACCTTAGACCATCCTCCTGATCCCCCTTCCCCTACACTCCTAAATCTTCCTTGGTGGTTTAGTAAGAGCTTGGGAGTTGCCCCTCTGCTCCTAGATCTGACCAGCACCATTTTAAAAAATGGTACCGACTGGCCCTTTCATATGACAGGAGCTACTCAATGGCACCAGTAGCCTTAGTAACATGATAGGGGCAAAGGGCTGGCTGGAGACATTTTGGAGAATGGTTCTGGCCAGGTCTGGGAGTGGAAGGGTCCCTCCTGGGCCCCCCTAGACCACCAGGCAAGATTTGGTTAGAATCAGTGTGGGGAATGAGAAACATAAACAAATGAGAAGAACATTTCCCATTGATAGCAGGGCTGAATTAGCCATGCTGTCTGGGAAGCATCGCGATCCCAAGTAAGTGGAGTTTCCCCTAGCTGATCACAGAATTTTTGACTCTGTGTTTCTGCGCAGTAGTGTTCCTGCGCAGTTCCCTCACCTCTTCAGTTTCTTTTTTTCCGCGAGCCGTTCACCCGCAAGGTTTTTTCCTCTAGCAAATTTTTCTTGACTGGATTTTTTTCGTTGAATTTTTTCACATTTTTTCTCAGGATTTGTATTCCCAGATGGCTCCGAAGCCCTCTGGGTTTAAGTATTGTCAGTGTGGCAAAATGATGTCCATCACAGATGGACATAATTATTGCTACATCTGTTTTGGCCCGGACCACGATCAAAAGTCGTGTCGGGACTGTGGGAGGATGTCTCCGCGGGCCCAGCGACACTGGGCCACGAGGATGGAAAGACTACGGATGGGCACTTAGGCCCCACCATCCTCCGTGCATTCTTAGCCGGGACCGGCGAAGTCTGGTAAGGCCCATCCAAAACGAGCGTCCTGGCTGGGACCAGCAGGACTTGGAAGAGCTGTTATAAGTTCCAGGCCAGGGTCTCACACACCCTCAAGGCCTCATTCAAAAATCGGGGATCCAGCAGAGGAACTTCGGCGCAAAGAACCGGGGAGTGCGTCATCATACCCTGCACCGTCAGCATCGTTAAAAAGAAAGTACGACACTTCAAAACTAGACAACGCACGAGCGACGCAAAGAGTGTTTAAGTTATACAGCACATCCACAGCGCATTGCCGTGACCACACATCCTCGACGCATCATAAGGCGCACGGAGCATCTACGGTGCACGGCCAATCACACAGTGCACCTACGGAACACAGGTCATTGCACGACGCTCCTAAGGCACATGTTTCAAAAAGGATGCAGGAGCAATCACCAGATCACAATAGATCGGGCAAAAATCACCATAAGTTGCACCATACAGGTTCTTCAAAGCAGATGGCAAGAAGAGAGCATTCTAGAAGTTCATCATGAATCTCCAACATAACTTGTGACGTAGATGTTGAAGGTCTATCTGCATCTGATTCTTTATCATTAGGTCGCACTCCTCCTAGTGAAAGTTCTTTGGCCAGTCTCTCATCTGTATCTAGAGGAAAGAGACACTCTCCTACCTTGCAAATTACATTAACAAAACATATTCGCCCTTTACCTATTATACCTCCTCAGGGCCAACAAAAAGGAAAATCGCCTGAAGACATTTTGCTTGTGGCAATTCCGACAAAAGCCCCAAAGCAAAGATTACATATTCCTCCATAAGGTACTTTGGCGGCATTTACTATGAAGAAAATCTCAGATATTCTCAGCTCTTTTTTCCAAGAACTGGAAAAAACAAAGGAGTTACCACCACAGGATTCTCCAGATGGTTCTCCTGATTCGCCTCCAGATGTTGAACCTTTGGAGCTGGTGAAGGAACATACACCAATTCAACCACTTAGTCCAGGTTCTCCGGAATCAGTTCACTCTTTGAATTCTTCAACAGGAATGCCATCTGATCCTCAGGAAGGCCTACCTGAATCTTATTCTCCTCTGGAGGACTTGACCTATGCAAAATTCATTGAGAAAGTAGGCAGTCTTCTCCAGGTAGAAACCGGAAGAGTACCTAATCACAGGGCTGAAATGCTTGGGATCTTAAAAATATTTGAATCTCCTCCCGAGCCCACTGCTCTACCTCCACACTCTATCTTGGAAAATCTTCTATTCAAAATCTGGAAAACTCCTTTCTCAACATCTGCTACTTCAAGAAAAATTGATATTAAGTACAAGATGCGTAATTCATCAATTTATGAGTCTGCCCAACTTCACCACCAATCTATTGTGGTAGAGTCAGCCTTATCCAAAGCTAAGCATAATAAATTGCATTCAAACATACCACCGGGCCGAGAGAATAAATGTCTGGATGACTTTGGAAAGAAGATGTATCACTCCTCCATGCTCACAAACAGAATACAACATCATCAGTTCTATACTATGCAGTTCCTCTTCGAATCACTCCAAAAGCTACGTCCAGTATGTCTATCAGAGGACAATACACTTCCCTAATCTTTCTTAGATATTGAAGAAGGTCTCAGGCATTTACTACGCTCTATTTACGAGTCTTTCGAATCTTCAGCAAGAGCGTCCGCTTTGGCTATAGCGGCCAGACGTATGGCTTGGCTCAGAGCCAGCAAATTCGCCCTGATGTACATGAGAAATTGGCCGATATCCCATGCACGGGAAACAATCTCTTTGGAGATAAATTTGGAGACATAGTCTCCCATTTTAAGGAACAAAGTGCAGCTGTACTTTCCCTTACCACACCTGCAGAGTCTAAAAAATCTCAATGATTTTATCCTTACTGTTGCCGGTATTACTCGAGACCATACAATAGGCCATATTCACAGTACAGGCTTCAACCGTATGTCCCACCAAGAAACACAGCTCCATCAAGTTCTAGGGGGTCATGCCAGGCAACAAAGACAAGTAAAACAAACACTGGCCTCTCAACAAAAACAGGCTTCCTCTTTTTGAAATTAATACAGCCACCACCACTACCAGTATTCATAGGAGGATGCCTTCAATTTTTTCTCCACAATTGGGAATCCATCACATCAGATCAGTGGGTACTCAACATTATAAAAAAATGGTTACTCTCTAAACTTTCAATCCACTCCTTCTCTTCCTCATATTCCTCTCAAGAGGATGATACAATCCCAGTCCACATCCCTCATAGTGGAATTGAACAACCTACAAGTTCAACAATCTATACAGATTATCCCTCTTCATCATCATCATCATCAAGGGTTTAATTCCCAATATTTCCTCATTCCAAAGAAGTCAGGAGGCCTATGACCCATTCTAGATCTCCGACTACTCAACAAACACATACAGAGAGAGAAATTCAAAATGACTTCTCTCAAAAATATCCTACCACTGATTCAGCACAACGATTGGCTATGTTCCATCGACCTGAAGGATGCATTTTCCCATATATCAATTAAACCATCTTCTTGGCATTACCTATGTTTCCAAGTTCAGAATATACATTACCAATACAAAGTTCTCCCTTTTGGCCTATATTCAGCCCCAAGAGTATTCACCGAATGTCTAGCAGTGGTGGTAGCTCACCTAAGGAAACTTTCGATCCAAATATTTCCTTATCTGGACGACTGGTTAATAGTAGCATCGGATCAGTTTACACTGAGAGATCATACATTACGCACGATCGAATGCCTTCAGAGGTTGGGATTTCTTCTCATTTTCGAGAAGTCATTTTCTTATCATTTTCGAGAAGTCTCACCTACAACCTACTCAACTACTTCAGTTCATAGGCACTCTCATAAATACGGTGGAACAGAGAGCATACCTTCCTCCAGACAGGATGCAGAACATACAATCATTGGCACACAGCCTGCTTCACAGAAACCGGATATCTGCAACAGACAAGTCCAAACCTTTTGCTCAATTTACCCCGATGCTTTTCTCATTCCATGGACGCCAGGCTTGATGTATGCCTATCCACCCACTCCACTTATATCTCGAATGATTCAGAAATGCATCCAAGACATATCAGACATGATTTTAATAGCCCCAGCGTGGCTGAGACAGCCCTGGTACGCGTACCTCGTGAAACTTTCCATTCATCCACCAATAAAGCTACAAAATCTTCCACATCTTCTGACACAGGAAGGGGGCTCATTACTTCACCCCATGAATCAATACCTTCATCTCACAGCGTGGAGATTGAAAGGCAAATACTAACTCCCTTAGGTTTATCTTCTCAACTAGAGGATATTCTTATTGCGTCACGGAAACCTTCAACCAGACGTAACTACAAAGGAAAGTGGCAGCGGTACTTGGATTGGTGTACTCCAAAGAACATAAACCCTTTCTCATCCACTGCCACTCAATTACTACAATATCTGCACATACTCTACGAAGCAGGATTAGCCACCACTTCGGTATGAGTTCATATCAGTGCTATAGCTGCTTTTCATGAACATATTAATAACCTTCCAATGTCTAACCATTTGTTGATTTCTAAATTCATGAAGGGAATGATCCGACTTTGCCCACCGGTGACTAAACCCCCAATTCCATGGGATTTAAACGTAGTACTGGAACAACTAATGCTTCCATCCTTTGAACCATTAGACTCTAGTCACATCAAATGTATGACATGGAAGACAATTTTCCTCATTGCCATAACTTCCGCACGGAGAATCAGTGAACTACAAGCTTTGGTTCACTACTCCCCTTATCTAGAATTCTACCATGACAAGGTGATCCTTCGTCCTCACTCTTCCTTTCTGCCTAAAATGGTAACATTTTTTCATCTTAATCAAACCATAACTCTACCTATTTTTATTGCAAAATCACATAATAACGAGCGTGAAAAACTTTTACACACATTGGACTGTAAGAGCGTTAGCTTATTATAAGAAAAGGACTCAGTCAACTTCGAGGCCATCTCAACTGTTTCTTTCCTTTAACCCTAATGATCCTGGACAACCAGTCTCAAAAAGGACCATAGCCAGTTGGTTATCACAATGCATACTTTTTTGCTACAATAAACGTTCCATTAAACTACTCACAAAGCCTCAGGCGCATCAAATCCGCGCCACTGCAGCATCAGTTGCCCACTTGAACAAAGTTCCCTTTGATATCTGCAAAGCGGCAAGATGGTCATCCATTCATACCTTCACATCGCATTATTGCCTCCAACAGCAAATGACCTCTGATGCAGCACTAGGCACAGCAGTCTTATCATCACTAAAAAGAACATGAGACTGTCTACCACTTCAGTGGTTGATGTTGAAACCTACAAACAATGAATATACAAGGACACAACCTGGGAGCTTGGGACTCCCAGACAGCATGGCTAATTCAGCCCTGCTATCGACGGAAAAAGCAAGTTTGCTTACCGTAAATGGTGTTTCCATAGATAGCAGGATGAATTAGCCATGCGTTCCCTCCCTCCTCTCTAGACAGTCACACAGAGACAGACATACCTTCTTGACTTACCTGTCGCTTGGCTACAAAGAAACTGAAGAGGTGAGGGAACCGCGCGGGAACACTACTGCGCAGATGCATAGAGTCAAAAACTGTGTGATCAGCTAGGGGAAACTCTGCCTACTCGGGATCGTGACGCTTCCCAGACAGCTAATTCATCCTGCTATCTATGGAAACACCGTTTACGGTAAGCAAAATTGATTTTTTTGTATCATTTGTGGTTACTCTCCATTTATTTTGGGGGTCCAAAATGTACTTATTCATTGCATTTTACCCATTTATTTCAAATAAATGAACTTCTCGAGTGGCCAAACAGGTGTATAAAGCAATGGCAAAAGCTAGAAAGAAGCTTGGCTGCATAGTGAGAGGAATGGTCAGCAAAGAATGGGAGATAATATTAGGGATGTGAATCGTTTTTGAACGATTAAAATTATCATCAGATAATTTTAAAATCGTCCAAAATTGCTAGAGTGCACGATACAATACAAATGCCCACGATTTATCGTCAGGGGCATTTGTATTGTATCGTTAAACAGGGGGCGGGAAAACCGGCACACAAAAAAAACCCTAACACCCACCCCGAACCTTTAAAACAAACACCCACCCTCCCGAACCCCCCCCAAAATGTTTTAAATGACCTGGGGTCCCGGCGCGATGATCCCGGCGCGATGTCCCGCTCTCTGGCCACGGCTGCTGTGAAGAGAAATGGCGCCGGTGGCCCTTTGCCCTTATCATGTGACAGGGCAAAGGTAGCGCCGGCGCCATTTTGATTCCTAGCTCCCAACGTCACGCGTCCAGGAGATCGCTCCTGGACCCCTGCTGGACCCCCAGGGACTTTTGGCCAGCTTGGGGGGGCCTCCTGACCCCCACAAGACTTGCCAAAAGTCCAGCGGGGGTCCGGGAACGACCTCTTGCACTCGAGCTGTATTGCAAAATGGCGCTGGCTTTTGGCAAGTCTTGTGGGGGTCAGGAGGCCCCCCCAAGCTGGCCAAAAGTCCCTGGGGGTCCAGCAGGGGTCCGGGAGCGATCTCCTGGACGCGTGACGTTGGGAGCTAGGAATCAAAATGGCGCTGGCGCTACCTTTGCCCTGTCACATGATAAGGGCAAAGGGCCACCGGCGCCATTTCTCTTCACAGCAGCCGTGGCCAGAGAGTGGGACATCACGCCGGGATCATCGCGCCGGGACCCCAGGTCATTTAAAACATTCTGGGGGGGTTCGGGAGGGTGGGGGTTTGTTTTAAAGGTTTGGGGTGGGTGTTAGGGGTTTTTTTTGTTGTGGCCAGAGAGTGGGACATCACGCTGGGATCGCGCTGGGACCCTCCCACTGGACCCCAGGTCATTTAAAACATTTTGGGGGGGTTCGGGAGGGTGGGGGTTTGTTTTAAAGGTTCGGGGTGGGTGTTAGGGTTTTTTTGGTGTGCCGTTTTCCCCGCCCTCCCCCGATTTACGATTTTTAACGATTTCAAAACAAAACAAAGCACGACGATCCGATTTCCCTCCCCCCCCCAGCCAAAATCGATCGTTAAGACGATCGATCACACGATTCACACCTCTAGATAATATTGCCCCTATGGAGGTCCCTTGTGAGACCTTATATGTATAATTCTGGAGACCATACATTCCAAAATCTATAAACTGGTTGGGGTTGATCCAGAGTGTGGCTAATAAAATGGTCAGTGGTCTTTGTTCTAAAGTATATAGAAACAGACTCAGAGATCTAAATATTTATACCCTAGAGGAAAGGTGATATAGAGGAGAGGTAATAGAGATTTTTTAATTCCTCCAAGGTATCCATGCACAGAAGGCTTGCCTCTTTCAAAGAAATATATCTCCTCTCTCATACTTATCTGTTATTCTTGGCCCTTAGTAACCTTTTCATTCTGTATCCCTTCCACCCCTGCCATAATGCAGAGAGCAGTGCTGGAACTGCATCTAAGTGGATAACTAGCTTAATTAGTTAGGGATAGTAACCGCTGCAATAAGCAAACTACACCTATGCTTGTTTATCCAGTCTATGTAATTCAGTTCTTGTTGGTTGTTGTCTGTATATAGATCCACTTTTCTTCATCCCCCCTGCCATTGAAACAGAGAGCTATGCTAGATATGCGTGAAATATCAGTCTTCCTCCCTTGTCATTGAAGTAGAGAGCTAACTTGCATTGAAAGTGAAGTTTCAGACTTTCTCCCCTGCTGTTGAAGCAGAGAGCTGTGCTGGATATGCGTGAAGTATCAGACTTTCTAGGGATGTGCAGATGGACGCTATTGGTCAGCCCTGTCACATGGTAGGATCAATGGATGGCCGGCACCATCCATTGATCCTACCTTGTGACAGGGGATGACCAATGGCACCAGTAGCCCCTGTGACATAATAAGGGCAAAGGCTTTTAGTGCCAATTTGATTACTGTCAGCCGACGGCCCGAGTACAGGAGATCGCTCCCTGACCACCGCTGAACGGCCAAGGACTTTTGGCAAGTATTGTGGGGGTCAGGAGGGTCCCCCAAGACTTGCCAAAATTCCCTGGTGGTCCAGAGAGGGTCCGGGAGCGAACTCCTGCACTCGTTAGCCTTTGACCTTACTATGTCACAGGGGCTACCAATGCTATTGGTCAGCCCCTATTACATGGTAGGAGCACAAGATGGCACCAAGCATTTATTGTTCCTACCATGTGACATCCTCTAGACTTTATAGATCCATAGTGTTTATCCCATGCCCCTTTGAAGACCATCACAGTTCTGGTTTTCACCACTTCCTTCAGAAGGGCATTCCAGGTATCCACCACCTTCTCCATGAAGAAATACTACCTGATATTGGTTCTGAATCTTCATCCCTGGAGGAAAAGAAGATCTAAAACAATCATCCTCCCAGTGGAGTTAGTAGAGACAAAAACAGAATGTGAATTCAAAAAAGCCTGGGATGAAGATAGGGAATCTCTGAGGGACTGATGGGAATTGTAAAGTTAATTTACTTGGGCAGATGAATAGACTAGATAGGCTATATGGTCGTTTTCTGCCATAATGTTTTTATATTTCTAAGTTTATATGAATATTTGTTATGGATTTCTTGAACATCAGACCTGTTTGCAATCTCCTTGAGAACCGTTGTATAGGGTAGATGGCTATAGGTAATTAGCAGATTTAACTAATAATCTGAAGATACAAATTCTATAGTTTTAAGGGAGAAGTTGCTTATACTTTTTGAGAGGTAATCAATCATTTTTATTGTAGCAGCATAAGTATACAAGATATCATATGCTGCATGTATTTTCTTTTGTTTTGTTTTATGCATAGCATTGTTATAAAAAATGAGCATAAAATCATGCATTATCTCCAAGTCAACTTGTACTTGTTAATTATGCAAAGTCAAACTAAATAACCCAGCTGAAAGGTAATTAAGCCAGTTTTATTTCACCCTTAGCCACTGGTGAGTAACACTGTCTCAGCAATCCATGGGGCAAATCCAGCAAATCCCCAGTAGGTGAATGACAGGAAAGTAGAATCCAGAGGCCTCTGTGAAGTATGCTGGCAGGAACAGAGTAAATAAGTTCTTGACTTTTTTAGTTCTTTCAGGAAAAAGCAGAGCAGGCTTTGTTGAACATAGAATTCAGTTTTAGACTTGCAGGTTCATGGGTATAGTGAAATGCAGAAGACAAAGTTCTAGGAAAGGAAATCCCCTGGAAAAAATGAATTGTGAAAAGTCCAGTTAGGAAAGTCCCTTATGAAAATGTCCACAGTCTGTACAGTTCAGAGTCTTTTTCTTTGTTTGGAACCTCATTTCTAATTCGGTTCCATAGGATCCAACATTGATCTTGATTAGAAGTCACTACTGTCTATAAACACAGGATTAGTGGGATACTGATCATGTCCTCTGAGTCCATATGCATATTCATCTTCTCTCTGTCGGTAATGAAATTCATCAGTGGACAGTTGCTATTTTATAGCTAGTTTCATGGCTGGATAGAACATTTTCACCAAGGACATGCTCACAGTTTTGTTTATTCTCGGTTTTCTAGCACATTGTGAGATCAATCAGTAATCTGATAGCAAAGAACAAATGCAATTTCTTCTCCTCTGTGATTCACAGTCCTATATAAAGTTGCCAAGATCATTTCATGGCTGAAGACTCCATTTTTGTGTTGTTTGGCTTGCATATTCGTTCAGTCCATATCCATGACTGCAGGCCCAGATTCAATTATGCACATCCTTGTTTAGAATCTTTGGCATTTACCCTATACTTGACCTAGGACAAGAATGGCTTATGCATAAATAAAATGTGAAAGATAAAAACCAGAACACCATCTAATGTTTAATTACAGCAGAGGTTTTACATTTTCTGAACAGGTCTTATGATTCTATCTATTGCTTGTCTTAGAGCTCCTTTCACATCATTATTTCTCAGACTATAGATGAATGGGTTTAGCATTGGTGTGACAACTGTGTATATCACAGTAACCAACCGGTTCCTTTTCTGGTTATAGCTAGAAGAAGTCCGATAATAGGTAAAAAAAGCAGATCCAAAGAATAAGATGACCACAATGAGGTGAGAGGAACAGGTGGAGAAAGCTTTGCATCTTCCCTCAGCAGACTTGATGCCGAGTATGGTGGAGAAGATGCAAATGTAAGAGATGAGTATGCAAAGCAAGGTGCTCATTCCTACCATGGCGCCTTCAATAAACATTACTAGTTCATTAGTGGAGACATCAGAGCAGGCAAGCTTCAGCAGTGGCTGGAGGTCACAGAAAAAGTGGTCAATGATATTTGACTTGCAAAAAGACACCCGACACATCAACAAAGTGTGCAACATTGAATGAAGGTGAGAAATTGTCCAGCAACCAGTCACAATCAGACTACAAAGTTTCCTGCTCATCTCCAAGGCATAATGGAGAGGATTGCAAATAGCCACATACCGGTCATACGCCATTGCTGAAAGGAGAAAACACTCATTAATACCGATAGCAAGAAAGAAATACATCTGTGCCATACAGCCAGCGTAAGAAATGATTTTACTCTTGGAAAGGAAGCTGGCCAGTAGTTTAGGGACAGTGACAGAGGTGAAACACACGTCCACAAAGGACAAGTTACAGAGGAAGAAATACATTGGGGTTTTAAGTTTAGGGTCAGTGACTATTAATGCCATCATGACAATATTTCCTAGCATGTTAAGCAGGTACAGAGTTAAAAACACCAAGAAGAGTGTGATCTGATATTCTGGAATATCCGACATTCCCGAGAGAATGAATGATGTCACTCTGGTATGATTTTCAGTTTCCATTTATTGTTAATACCTGCAAAAATTAAAATGAGTTGAAATGAGTTGACAATCAGATGAACAATTAAATGTTTAAAATTTTTTCATAGTGCATTCTTTTCACTTTTTGAAATATTGATTCAGGTGCTATTGGAAATTCTTATTTTCTTATTAATTTGAAGGATGTAATTTAAATTCTTCCAGCTCTGGCAACAAACTTGATGGGGCTTTTTATTTGTATATAAGACATCTTTTCTAATTCATATTGAATTGGGAAATTATTTAAAATGTTGTGAAAAATCTCTAGAGGAATAGCCGTGAAAGCCTGGTAGAGAAAAAAATGACGAAGTGGCTACTGTCCTTGAAAGCTCATGCTGTAATAAATTGGGTATTCTGTAAGGTGCCACACAACTCATGTCATTTTTTATTAAAATGTTGCACTACATGTTACAATAATATATATTATTGTAACTTAATTTAGTTGAAAGTTATTTCTAGCTCCTAGATGTGTTAGCAACTGGAGAGAAGAGACTGGAAGGAGAAAAGGAGAGATTTTCCCCATTGGAAGTCTTAACTATCTTTAAAATCTACAAGCTTCCAACACTGGGAATATTTTGATGTGTCTCTCTCATGGTAGAAAAGCCAATTTCTCCAATACGGATTGTATTTGAAATAGGAACATGTGTGCATGCTGGAATAATTTATTGCTTTCCTTTTTAAGCAGTCTTTTAGAGATTTTTAACTTGAAGTTTTATTGCTTGATCTATTATACTGCTTTGTGATTCTGGTTGTTTTGGTTATAGGTTGCATCCAAGTCTTGCAGTATGTGTTACATGTTTTATATGTTATACTTAAGAACATAATAAAATAATATATGACATACTGGATCAGACCAAGGGTCCATCAAACCCAGTATCCTGTTTCCAACAATGGCCAGTCCAAGTCACAAGTACCTGGGAAGTACTCAGACATTAGATAAACTCAGACATTAGATAAATCACAGACATTAGATAAACTCAGACATTAGATAAATCACAAGCTACTATTGCTCATTAATTACTATACTACCAGTTTAGGAATTTTCCTCTAGGACCTTATCTAAACCTTTTTTAAACCCAGTTATTTTCTGTAACCACATCCTCTGGCAATGAATTCCAGAGCTTAATGAAGTGCTGAGTGAAAAAGAATTTTCTTTGATTTGTTTTAAATGAGCTACTTGCTAACTTCATGAAAAGTCCCCTGGTTCTTCTATTATCTGAGACAGAAAATAACCAATTTACATTAACTTGTTCACGTCCTTTCATTATTTTGTAGACTTCTATCATATCTCCCTTCAGTTGTCTCTTCTCCCAACTGAACAGCCCTAACTTCTTTAGCCTTTCCTCATAGGGAAGCCATCCCATGCCCCTTATAATTTTGATCACCCTTCTGTACACTTTCTCCAGTGCAACTATATCATTTTTGAGATGTGATGACCAGAAATGCACACAATATTCAAGGTGTGGTCTCACCATGAAGCGATGCAAAGGTATTATGACATCCTCCATTTTATTTGCCATTCCCTTGCTATTAATTCCTAACATTCTGTTTGATTGTTTGATTGCTACAGCACACTTAGCCATTGATTGCAATTTATTATCTCTTTCCTGGGTGGCAACTCCTAAGATAGAACCTAACATTGTGTAACTACAGCAAAGGTTATTTTTCCCTATATGCATATCTTTCCACTTGTCCACGTTAAATTTCATCTGCCATTTGGAAGCCCAATCTTCCAGTCTCACAAGGTCCTCCTGCAATGCATCACAATCCGCTTGAGATTTAACTACTCTGCATAATTTTGTGTTATCCAGAAATTTGATAACCTCAGTCATCGTACCCCATTCCAGAACATTTATAAATATATTAGAAAAGCACCAGTCCAAGTATAGATCTTGATGCACTCCACTGTTTACCTTTTCCCACTAACAAAACTGACCATTAATCCTACTCTGTTTTCCTGTCTTTTAACCAGCTTGCAATACACAAAAGGACATTGCCTCCTATTCCATGTCTTTTTAGTTTTCTTAGAAGCTTCTCAGGTGGGACTTTGTTGAACATCTTCTGAAAAACCAAATACACCACCTTTGTCCACATGTTTATTCACCCCTTCAAAAAAATGTAGATTTGTGAGGCAAAACTTCCCTTGGGTAAATCCATGTTGGCTGTGTCCCATCAAACTATGTCTATGTAAATGTTTTGTGAATTTATTTTTTATAACAGTTTCCACGATTTTTCCCAGCACCGAAGTTAGGCTCACTGGTTTATAGTTTCCTGGAACACCCCTGGAGCCCTTTTTAAATATAGGAGTTGTATTGGCCATCTTTCAGTCTTCAGGCACATTAGATGAATTTAATGATAGGTTACAAGTTAATTGAGATAGGTCTGAAATGTCATTTTTTTACTTCTTTCAAAACCCTGGGGTGTATACCATCAGGTCAAGGTGATTTACTACTCTTCAGTTTGTCAATCAGGCCTACCACATCTTCCAGGTTCACAGTGATTTGGTTCAGTTGATCTGAATATTCACCCATGAATACCTTCTCTGGAATGGGTTTCTCTCCAACATCCTTTTCAGTAAACACCGAAGCAAAGAACTCAATTAAACTTTCTGCAATGGCTTTATCTTCTCTAAGCATCCAACAGTCCAACCAACTGTCTTGCAGTCTTTCTGATTTGGATATATTTTATAAAGTTGTTATTGTGAGTTTCTGCCTCTATGGCCAACTTCTTTTCAAATTCTTTCTTAGCCTGTCTTATCAATGTATCCCTTTTGAAAGTTTAGCGCTAGAGCTATGGATTTACTTACTGTCCCCCTTTCCAGTCGTTAAACCAAATTTGATCATATTATGATCACTAGTGCCAAGCGACCCCACCACCATTACCTCTCTCACCAAATCATGTGCTCTACTGAGAATTAGATCTAAATATAATTGGTTCCTGAAACAATTGCTCCTTAAAACTTATTTATTCCATCCAGGAACTTTATCTCTCTAGCATGCCCTCATGTTTTATGTACCTGGTCAATATTGGGATAATTGAAATCTCCCATTATTACTGCACTACCAGTTTTGTTAGCTTCCCTAATTTCTCTTAGCATTTCACCCCCGAAAACCTACCCCAACCCCCCCCTGCCGCTCCGAGCCTATTTTGCATAGGCTCGGTGGCGCGCGCAAGCCCCGGGGCGTGCGTAAGTCCCGGGGCTTGCATGGAGAGGCGTGGCGGGGGGCGTCGTGGGGGCATGGCGGTCATGACGCGGCGTTTCAGGGGCGTGGCGTGGGTGACACGACGTTTCGGGGGCGGCACCGTGGGCGTGGTTTTGGCCCAGGGGTGTTCAGGGGGCGTGGCCGAGCCCTCCAGAACAGCCCCCGGGTTGTGTGATGGCGTGCCAGCAGCCCGCTGGCGCGCACAGATTTGCGTCTGACTCTGGCAGGTGTAAATCCACAATAAAGGTAGGGGGGATTAGATAGTGCCAGGGGGGTGGGTTAGGTAGGGGAAGGGATGGGAAGGTGAGGGGAGGGGAGGGTGAAAGAAAGTTCCCTCCGAGGCCTTGCGCGTGCCGATCCGGGATTTTAATGGATACGCGGTTGAAATCCCGCGTACTCTTGTTCACGCCTGGTGTACGTGCTCGCACAAAATTATAAATTCTACCCCTCTCTGTCTCACAATTTTGGCAAGGTGGATGGTAATATAGTACTATCACTATACTCTTCCCAAACACACAAGGGATTTCTATCCAAAGGGGCAGAGTTTAAAACCTGTGCGTGGGCGCAGATTTGTTTGCGCAACTCAGCGCGCATAACCCTTAAAAAAAAGTTTGCATAGGCTCGGCGGGGCACGCGCTTATGTCCCGGGACTTGCAAAAAGGTGTGGGGTGGGGGCGGTCTGGGGTGGGGCAGGGTGGGGCCTGAGCCTCCAGGCACAGCGGCCATTTGCCATCAGCCGGCACGTGTAAGTCACGCCTGCTGGGAGGCAGGCATAACTTCTTCAACAAAGGTAAGCGGGGTTCTAGGTAGGGCTGCGGGGCAGGTTAGGTAGGGGAAGGGAGGGGAAGGTGCAGGGGGCGGAGGGAATGGAGACAGGCTGCATGGCTCGGCGCACTCAAGTTTCACAATTGTGCAGCACCTTGTGCACCCCCAGACTTGTGCACCACCAGCCGCGCGCATGTTATAAAATACAGGGTCTGCGTGCGCTGGAGAACAAGATAAGACAAGAGAGCAGGAACGATGATGAAGACTCGGGATCCCACATGGAACAGAGTGCCTAGGAGGAGAAACAAACGTGCAGTCTAAAGGAGGACTAACTCCTTGCAAAGGCAAGAAAGGAATGATGATGGAGCCCTTTTGTAGGGCAGAAGAAGCGACTTCAAGATGACATCAGCAGGCAGAGCCAGGAAGACCACTCCTTCACTGGCCCTTGAAATCCAGGAAGAAGCCACAGCCCCGCGCCTAAGGAGAAGAAACAGGAGAGGTGCAGTACCCTGGACAGTGGCCCTGCTGAGGAAGGAGGAACCGAAGCTGGGCTGAGTGGGCCCCAACAATGGACGCGGTGTCCTGCCGCTGAAGAGAAGGTCCAGGGGCAACTCCTGCCGCAAGAAGACCCTGGGGACTGCGGCCTCTGGGCAGCATTGAAAAGGATGATGTCAGTAGTGTCCAGGCCGCGGTGCAGGCCAAAGTATGTGGCTCCCTGCCACAGCGAAAGGAGACAGGCACAGCCTTGGGCAGCCGCAGGAGCAGCAAAGATGGCGACCTCAGGATCGCAGAGTAAGAGAGCTCTATCTTGCCAGCTCCTGCCACGTTGGAGCATGGCGGCACGGCCCGCTGTGCCAAAGAAGGCGTGGGCGGACTCTGGACTGTGAGGGAGAGGCACAAGCGGCTCCTGCCACTCTAGGAGGACCGGGCTACCACGAGCAGGATCACAATATAAATTGTCAGTTTCCTCAGGGGAAAAAGGTAAACTGTAGAATGCCTCAGGGATCTTTACTTGGACCAGTATTTTTTAATATATGTATAAATGATCTGGAAAGGGGTACGATAAGTGATGTGATAAAATTTTCAGATAACACAATTATTCAGAGTAGTTAAATCACAAGCAGATTGTGATAAATTGCAGGAGAATCTGGGAGACTGGAAGATTGGGCTTCCAAATGGCAGGTGAAATTTAATGTCGACAAGTGCAAGGTGATGCACATAGGGAAAAATAACCCATGCTGTAGTTACATGATATTAGGTTCGATATTAGGAGTTACCACCCAGGAAAAAGATCTAGGCATTGAAATTGTCAGCTCAGTGTGCTGCAGTGGTCAAAAAAGCAAACAGAATTTTAGTTATTATTAGGAAGGGAATAAAACTGAGAATGTCACAATACCTCTACGTCTGTCGATGGTGAGACCTCACCTTGAATACTGTGTTCAATTCTGATTGTCACATCTCCAAAAAGATATGGGGCGGATTTTAAAACCCCTGTGGGCGCCAGCGCGCCTATTTTGCATAGGCCGCCGGCGCGCATAAAGCCCCAGGACGCACGTAAGTCCCGGGGCTTTTGAAACGGGGAGGGGGCGTGTCCGGGGGCGTTCCTGAAACGTCGCGGCATTTCGGGGGCGTGCCGCGGCATTTCGGGGGCGGGTCCGAGGGCGTGGCACCGGCCTGGGAGCATGGTCGAGGCCTCCGGACCACGCCCCCGGGATCGGAGGACGGAGCGGGGCTGCCGGCGACGCGTGAAAAGTTACACCTGCTTTCAGCAGGCGTAACTTTGCCGACAAAGGTAAGGGGGAAGTTTAGATAGGGCCGGGGGGGGGGGGGGGGGTTAGGTAGGGTAAGGGAGGGGAAGGTGGGGGGAGGGTGAAGAAAAGTTCCCTCCGAGGCCGCTCCGAAATCGGAGCGGCCTCGGAGGGAACAGGCAGGCCACACTGGGCTCGGCTCGCACAGGTTGCACAAATGTGCACCCCCTTGCGCACGCCGACCCCGGATTTTATAAGATACGCGCGGCTACGCACGTATCTTATAAAATCTGGTGTACTTTTGTTCGCGACGGTGGCGCGAACAAAATTACGCGCACGCGTATTGTTTGAAAATCTGCCCCTATAGTTGCACTGGAGAAGGTACAGAGAAGGATTACCAAAATGATAAAGGGCATGGACTGGCAGACCGATGAACAAAGGCTAAAGATTTATTTATTTATTTATTTAACAGTTTTATATACCGAAGTTCTAGCAACAAAGTTACTAATCAATTCGGTTTACATTGTAACAATAAAATTGACAGAATGTAGAATAATGTCTTACAGAGAACAGGGAAGATTTAACTTGGAAAAATAAAATAAAATAACTTAATGAGAACAATAAATAACTTCAACGGAGCAAGGAGAGTACAATTTAAATAACAAAATAATTTAGGAGAATATATGTTCGGAATTGAATGAGTCGGGATGTCAGGATTGTTCAGGTTGGAGAGGAGACGGCTAAGGGTGGGCTATGATAGAGGGCTATAAATTCATGAAATGACTTGAATGGGTAAATGTGAATCAGTTATTTACTCTTTCAGCTAATGCAAGGGCTAGGGGACACGCCATGAAGTTAGCAAGTAGCATATTTAAAAGAAATTGGAGAATTTTTCATTCACTCAACATACAACTAAACTCTGGAATTCATTGCCAGAGGATGTGGTTAAAGAAGACAACATATTTGTGTTTAAAAAAGGTTTGGATATTTTCCTGGGGTGTGCTTTTCTGCCCACTACCCAACAACACAGTCCTCACTACAGATGCATCACACAAAGGATGGGGTGCCCATCTGGACCACCTGCAAACACAAGGTCAATGGTCCCCTCAAGATCAAACCTACCAAATCAACCTTCTGGAGTTGAGGGCCATCAAAAATTCCCTCCGGACTTTTGTCACTCACTTAAGGGAAAAGGGTCAAGGTATATACTAACACCCAAGTAGCCATGTTCTACATCAACAAACAAGGATGATCTGGTTCATGGAATCTCTTCAGAGAAGTGATCCTCATCTTAGAATGGACAGCCTGCCATTCAATCTTTCTACAAGCAACGTACCTACCGGGAATCATCAGCAACCAAGCAGACAGATTGAACTGAGTTTTCCACCCTCATGCATGATCGCTATACCAACAGATGGCTGATGACATCTTTGGCCAATGGGGGGTTCTGACCATAGACTACTTTGCCATGGAGCAGAACAGGAAGGTGCCATGTTTCTGCTCGGTATTCCCCACTCCACTCTGCACAGCACAAGATGCCTTTCTACTTCCTTGGTCAAAGGGACTGCTGTATGCCTTTCCCCCGATTCCACTCCTTACTCGCACGATTCAGAAGTGCATACAGGACATAGGGAACTTAATCCTAATTGCTCCAGCATGGCCCAAGCAACCCTGGTATATTTATCTGCTCTGTTTGTCAATCAAACCACCCATTCCACTGCACTACAGGAGCGACCTCATATCCCAAGAAGAGGGCTCTCTCCTGCACCCGATGTAGAGTTCGCTGCATCTCATGGCGTGAAGATGGAACGGACATTACTAAGGGAACAAGGAATCTCCCAAGGCACTCAAGACATCCTTATTGCTGCCAGAAATCCCTCTACCAGTCAAATTTACCTGTTGAAATGGAAGTGATACTCCCACCTGGTGTATACAACACCACTTGGACACATTTGGCTGCTCACCAGAAACCCTCCTGGACTACCTACACACACTGTTTATGGTGGGGCTAGTGACAGCTTCGGTAAGAGTCCACTTTAGTGTCATTGCAGCCTACCACAAACAACACCAAGGTAACCCAATCTCTAGCCACCCACTGGTTACATGATTCATTAGGGGCCTCTGTCAATTTAGACCCCAGATGTCTAAACCACTGGTGGCCTGGGATCTCAATCTCATTTTAGAGCAGCTAATGGTGCTGCCATTTGAACCTATGGACTCCTCGCATATAAAATACCTCATGTGGAAGGTGGTTTTTCGGATAGCCATTATGTCTGGAAGACATGTGAATGAACTACAGGCACTGGTACACTATGGACCATATCTACAATTTCACCACCACAAAGTGGTGCTGCGGACTCACCCCTCCTTCCCACTGAAGGTAGTTTCTGCTTTCCATCTTAATCAGACCATTGAACTGCCAACATTCTTTCCAAAACCTCACCAGAATGACAGCGGATATCTCATGCATACACTAGACTGTAAAAGAGCATTAGCCTACTCCAAAAGATGGACTCGCTCTGACATTAGAGCATCACAACTATTTGTCACTTTTAACACGAACACTCCTGGCATTCTAGTGGCAAAGCAAACTATTTCCAGCTGGATTTCCCAATGCATCCAATTCTGCTATGACAAGGGAAACACTCCGCTCCCGGATAAGCTGAATGCTCATCAACTGCGAGCTGTCGCCACCTCTGTTGCCCATGTACCACCCCTGGACACCTGCAAAGCTGCCACATGGTCGTCTCTGCACCCTTTTACGTCTCATTACTGTCTGGACAAACACTGGGAAAGGCAGTGTTGCAGCATTTTACAACATGAGCAGTCCAGGCTGGCAGGGTTACGCTTGAGCAGATAAAGGTGAAGTATACGGCCCCTCACGAACCTGGGAGCTGGGGACCCCCATGATAAGATGGCTAATTCAGCCCTGCTATCGACGGGAAAAAGCACGTTTGCTTACCGTAAACGGTGTTTCCGTAGATAGCAGGATGAATTAGCCATGCTACCCACCCGCCTCTCTGGACAGCTGCGCGAGCACATACTAATGTTTCTTTTCTGCTATGATACAGACTGAGGCTGCACAGGAACCCCTGTGCAGCTGCACAGAGCTAAGTTCTGTAACAGCTTTGGCAAGCTCTGCCTTTCGACACCTGAAGGATGTTAATTCATCCTGCTATGTAAGGAAACACCGTTTACGGTAAGCAAACTTGCTTTTCTTTTCCTCCAGTGATGTGTTACAGGCAGAGTCTGGCTTCATGGGATTTCCAGTTCAGGTCTTGTCTGCATATTTCTTTTTCTAATTTGTGGTCTATATTCTATATTTTGTTGAGCGATGCCTGTATTTTGTCTTGAGTGATCAATGTGAGGCATTCTTCTAGATTATAGTATCTGTGTAGGGATATGTAGCAATCCACTTTGTACTGTTTTCCAATCTGTGCCTCCCAATAGGAGATTTGTTGGTATACCAGGACATGTGGGAATATTTGCAGTGGTGTATTTTCATCGATAGGATTTTGTGCTGTTTTTGGTATGCATAGTAGTAGAGTGAGTGCTTGAGGTGACACCAGAATTTGAATAATCTTTTTTTTCAGAAGGTGAATAGTAAGAGGAATCATTTTAGTTCTGCTTTGCTCTAGGGATGAGCATGAAAAAATCTTTTGATTTGGTTCATTGGGTTCAGTGATTTGGTTCATTTAGTATGTAACCAAAATATTTATTTGGGGGGTTTTTTCATGTCATTTGATTATTTATTTTCCATTAAAGTCCATGGGGAAGCAAGTCATAATATTTTAGGCTCTGAACTTGGACAAAGCATTTTAGTCACATTAGATGTTGAGGCATTATGCACCAACATTCCACAAGAAGGAGCATTACAAATTATAGAAGAACAACTGCTCAATAGGAAGTTGCATAAAAGAATACCTACACAAATCATTATTGATATTGCTACAATCGCTTTACATAATAACTTTTTTGCCTTCAATAAGCAGTATTATATTCAGATGAAAGGTGTTGCCATGGGCTCCTCTATGGCACCCTCAATCGCTAACTTGTACATGGCCAAATTTGAGGAAGAACATCTGAAAACCATAAGTTTCAACAACAAATTGTGATTTGGAAAAGATACATAGATGTATTTATGATATGGGCAGGAAAAGATGAACAATTGCTTCTATTCAGAGATTGGCTCAATGATCTAGATAAAAATCTTAAATTCAATATGGTCTATGATCCAAGCAAAATTCCATTTTTAGATATATTGATCACACGTACTGAGGAAGGTTTTTTAACTGAAATCTATAGGAAACTCACTGATACAAATAAGTTATTAAGGTATGACAGTTGCCATAGTAGACCACTGGTCCAGAATTTACCCTATACACAATTTTTAAGACTTAAGAGACTCTGCACAGAAGACAATACTTTCCGTGAAAGATTTGTAGAAATGAAAAAGAGGTTCATTGCACGTGGCTATCCTGAAACCTGTGTTGACAGTGGCTATACTCGGGCAGCTAATTGTAATCAATCTATGCTTTTAACTCCAAGAGTAAAACCTAAGGGGCAGATTTTTAAAAAGTATGCGCGCGCGTACTTTTGTTCGTGCAAACAAGAGTACGCTGGATTTTAAGATACGTGCGTAGCCGCGCAGCCTGCCTTCATTCTCTCTTGCGCCCCCCACCTTCCCATTCCTTCCCCTAACTAACCCGACTCCGGGCCCTAAATAATTCTTCCCCCTAACTTGCATACGACAGACCAGCTGCCGGCATGCCACGTTCCAGTCTGGGGGCTGGTCCGGAGGCCGTGGCCACGCCCCCAGAATGCCCTCGATGAAGCGCCGGCCGTGACACGCCCCCGACTTTCCCCCGACACGCCCCCCCCCCCCTCCCAGGATATAAGATATAAGACCAGTAGGCCACAGACCTTGCGGACGATGTAGTGTATGTAACGTAAATTTAAAAACCACAAGTTTAAAAATTGGTACAGCAGATAAAGAATATGTCTTGGATTGCTTCACAGATTGTAGAAGTGATGGGGTGATATGTGACCATCTATCCATGGAAAAAAATGTATGTGGGCAAGACCATAAGACCATTGTACAAACGAATAATTGTGCATAAGAGTGCAATGAATAGAAAGGTGGATGGTAAACTATTAGTAGCACACAGAATTGAGGCAGGACATAATTTTGATGAATATAGGTTTTGCGCTATTAAAAAATTGAATAAAAATTGGTGAGGTGGGAACTTTGACAACCATCTTTTGAGAATAGAACAAAAATTCATCCTTGATTTTAATACAATGTCACCAAATGGTCTTAATAATGAGATAGAGTTCTCTGTTTTTATGATTTTTTATATATTTTTTTAGTGATGCAGCTGATGATATTGGGGTAGATTTTCAAAGGGATACGAGCATAAGATACACGTGTAACTCCTGAAAACTTACCGCTGCCTCCCCCTGCACGTGCGGACCCTATCTTGCATAGGCTCGGAGGTGCGCACAAGCCCCAGGATGCGCGTAAGTCCCAGTGCTTGAAAAAATGGGTGTTCTGGGGGCGGGGCCATGGGCAGGACTGAGGCCTCCGGAACAGCCACCAGGCTGGGGGACGGAGAGCCGGTGCGCGCAAGTTATGCCTGCCCAAAGGCAGACGTAACTTTTTCGACAAAGGTCAGGAGGGGTTTAGTTAGGGCTGGGGGGGGGGCGGGTTAGATAGGGGAAGGGAGGGGGAAGGTGCGGGGGGGGGTGGAAGGAAAGTTCCCTCCGAGGCCGCTACGATTTCAGAGCGGCCTCGGAGGGAACGGAGGAAGGCTGCTCGGCTCAGCGCGCACAAGTTCCACAATCGTACACCCCCTTGCACATGCCGACCCTGGATTTTATAACGCAAGCAGCTGTGCACGCATGTTATAAAATCGATTGTAGATTTGTTCCACCAGGTTGCGCGAACAAATCTATGCCCGCACACATGTTATAGAATCTGGTCCATTGTTTTTTGGATATTTTATATTTTTTCATTATTATCCCATTTTTAAGACATATGGTTACTCTGTTTTTACAATTTATAAAACAATCTTCGATACATATGAGTGTACAAATGATGATATTTTTGGATATTGCTTAAAATTATAGGAATTTTTTACCCACTTTTAAGGACAAATATATATATACTTATGTGTGTGCAGTGATTTTGCTATGCAACTGCTGACGTGAATCTTGTTTAAAAAATACAAGGAATTATTATCTTCTTACCCTTAAGCAATAATGCAAGTGACACTACTTATTTAGAATAATGTGTATTTCATAATATAAGTGTGTAAACATTTTATATATATTAGTCATTCTATTGGTGCCATTGTTTTAATTTTATCATGCATGGTGGTTGTTTTCCTGAATTAATCGGTGTCTTTTTAGCTGGTTTATTTTTTATTTTTATTTTATAATCCTTGCGCAGAAATGGCATGAAAAGGAAGTATTTAAATGGCAAGTAGAACGTGCAGGCTGGCATTTCCAATTTGTAGAAGCGATCGCACTGACCTATCAAGATTGTGGTGGTGAGATTTTCTTGATTTTATGAGTGCAGCAAAACGGCGGCTCCTGTTTGCTGTTATGTGGTTATGATACAGAAACATTAGTGCCTGAGAGGTTTGGTAATTTTTAAGAACATAATTTAAGTAGTTTTTAATGATTCTTGGTGGATGAGCCATGCTGTTCCCTAGGAATAAACATTCAATGTTTTGTTTGGTTTTTTCAGTTTTTTTGGCGCGTGTGGCATTTAAATAGCTGCCATCGTACAAGGCGATAGCAAAGATATAAAAATGTGTTTCAAAAAATTGTTTAATAATTTTTTTGCATTAGAGCCATGTGGTCCTTAAATAAGCCCTTTTTGTTTTTTTTAAAGATAATTATTTTGGTGTGAAGTTTGGCATTTAAATTGCTGTCAGCACATAAGCCAATAGTACAGATTTGGTAGTTTGTTGTCCCTTAAGACAAAACCTTTAAAATTGGTTTATATGTTTTTAAGATGAATTTATTTAAAGGGCTGTCAGCGCACGAGTCGGCAGTATAAATCTGGCTTGCTTTCCGGCATGACTTACTTCTGGCAATATACAATGAAAGTTTCAGCCAGACGTCAATGTGTAATTTTTTCAATTTTTTCTATTATTGTTCTTAAGAGAGATAGTTTAATTGATATTCAAGATGGTTTTAATATATTTAAAATTATTATTTTCTTTTAGGTAATCGATATTATGATTTTTAGCTTCAACTTATTTTGTATATATTTTTAGCATACTCAAGAAAGCTGAACTGCTGCATGCAGGCAACCACCGGCATCAGCTGTAATTAGTCTATTTTTTTTAATATAGACATATATATATTTATACACACAGATATATGTTTTTTTCCCATTAAGGAAGGATGTCACATCTTGTTACTATTTTAATTAATTTATTAGAATAGACCATCCTTAATATAGATCATTTCTTCCAAATCTTGGTCACTGAATGTTGTCACAGTTTCTGTCACTTTTTCGTTAATTGTGTATAAAAAAAGTTTTGAATATTTTTATTTGATTTTATAATATTTCATATGTTTTAATTATGTATTATGGTGTACATGTTTTTATATGTTTTTACATAGAAACATAGAAATGACGGCAGAAGAAGACCAAACGGCCCATCCAGTCTGCCCAGCAAGCTTTGCAGTTTTTTCTTCTCATACTTATCTGTTTCTCTTGGCTCTTAGTAACCTTTTGGTTTTATTTCCCTTCCACCCCCACCATTAAGGGTAGATTTTCAAAGGGGTACACGGGTAAGATACGCGCGTACCCCCTGAAAACCTACCCCAACCCCCCCTGCGCGTGCCGAGCCTATTTTGCATAGGCTAGGCAGCGTGCGCAAGCCCCGGGACGCATGTAAGTCCCAGGGCTTTGCAAAGGGGGTGTGTCGGGTGGGCGGTACAAATTTTGGGGCGGGGCTGGAGGCATGCTGGGGGCATGACGCTGGCCCGGGGGCGTGGTTGAGGTCTCCGGACCAGCCCCTGGGCCGGGTGATGGCGCGCCAGCAGCCCGCTGGCATGCGCAGATTTACACCTGCTTTTGGCAGGCATAAATCTTCCAATAAAGGTAGGGGGGTGTTTAGATAGGGCTGGGGGGGGTCGGTTAGGTAGGGGAAGGGAGGGGAAGGTGAGGGGAGGTGGAAGGAAAGTTCCCTCTGAGACCGCTCCGATTTCGGAGCGGCCTTGGAGGGAACAGGCAGCGTGCACCGGGCTCGGCGTGCGCAGGTTGCACAAATGTGCACCCCCTTGCGCGTGCCAACCCTGGATTTTATAAGATACGCGCGGCTACGCACGTATCTTATAAAATCCAGCGTACTTTTGTTCACGCCTGGTGCACGAACAAAAGTACACGCTCGCGTAAATTTATAAAATTTACCCCTTAATGTAGAGAGCAGTGTTGGAACTGCATCTAAGTGAAATATCTAGCTTAATTAATTAGGACAAGTAACCATCGCAATAAGCAAGCTACACCCATGCTTATTTGTTTACCCAGACTATGTAATTCAGTCCTTGTTGGTTGTCTGTATATAGATCCACTTTTCTTCATTCCCCCTGCCGTTGAAGCAGAGAGCTATGCTGGACATGCATGAAGTATCGGTCTTTCTCCCCTGCCGTTGAAGCACAGAGCTATGCTGGTTATGCATTGAAAGTAAAGTGTCAGGCTTAATTGGTTTGGGGTAGTAACCGCCGTAACAAGCAAGCTACTCCCTGATTTTTTTGTGAATGCAAATCCTTTTTTCCACATTTCCTCTTGCCGTTGAAGTTTAGAGCAATGTTGGAGTCGCATTAACCATGTGTATGTTTATTGAATAAGGGTATTATCTCCAGGTAGTAGCCGTCATTCCTGTGAGCTACCCACTCTTCATTCACGTCCTCTAGACTTTATAGATCCACAGTGTTTATCCCACGCCCCTTTGAAGTCCTTCACACTTCTGGTCTTTACCACTTCCTCCGGAAGGGCACTCCAGGCATCCACCACCCTCTCCATGAAGAAATACTTCCTGACATTGGTTCTGAGTCTTCCTCCCTGGAGCTTCAAATCGTGACCTCTGGTTCTGTTGATTTTTTTCCGACTGAAAAGGTTTGTCGTTGTCTTTGGATCATTAAAACCTTTCAAGTATCTGAAAGTCTGTATCATATCACCTCTGCTCCTCCTTTCCTCCAGGGGGTACATATTTAGACTTATGAGGAGAGATTCTTCAATCTCTCCTCATAAGTCATTTGATGAAGACCCTCCACCTTTTTGGTCGCCCTTCTCTGGACCGCCTCCATCTTGTCTCTGTCTCTTTGGAGATACAGTCTCCAGAACTGAACACACTACTTCAGGTGAGGCCTCACCAAGGACCTGTACAAGGGGTTAATCACTTACCTTTTCTTACTCGATATTCCTCTCTCTATGCAGCCCAGCATTCTTCTGGCTTTAGCTACCTCCTTGTCACATTGTTTCACAGACTTCAGATCATTAGACACTATCACCCCAAGGTCTCTCTCCTGCTCCATGCACATCAGCCTTTCTCCCCCCATCGAATACATATGAGATTATATCTGTTTTGTTCTGATAGCCCCTAAAGCAGCTCAAATGAACGAAACTCGGCCTGAGTCGGGCTTTTTATGATGTTTTGTGCAGAATAAAGAATTCCTGGTATACACCGGTCCTCTTGTCTTTTGGTCGCTACTGCAGTATTGGATCGGTTTCCGGTTAGTTTTTTTGTATGATCCTTGATTACACTTTCTCTTGTTGTGATTTGTCTTGGTAAGATCTTCATGTGTAATCTCTTTTTAGACGAACTAGAAGTGCTCAGTACAGATTTTATCCTTCTAGATTGTTAAACCACATTTGCTTTTCTAAGGCCGTTTCTCATGTCCCAATAAGAATTATTCGATTTCAGACAGTTATTTTTTTCATGCACTCTGACTTTTTCCATTTCAGTTCAAAAAGAAAGTGAGGCAAGAATGCCTCTGTTAAACCTTAAAAGATTAATATTCAAAGCCTTTTAAATGGCAAATTTTGAATATCCTCTTTCCTTAAACTGCTAAAAGTTAGCTGAAGAATTCTTTATCTGGATAAGATTTATCCTAATAAGAAAGGTGCAAATTTGGAACATTAGGAAGCAAGCTGTGAGTTGCAAAGATAAGATAGTTTCATGGTGTACTTCCCTGTTAATTATGAATTTCAAAATTAATTTCTTCTTATTTCTGGTAGTCAGTGAACTGCAACAGCAAAACAAAAGAAGGCTTGCAAAAGTGCAGAACTTGTTGGAAAATTCCTTTTGAATGCTATAAAGGTATCATCTCCTGTCAATCAAAGCTCACTAGGGATGTGCAGAAGGAAAACATCCGTTGCTATTCGGTATTCATTTCGCTGGGACCCGAATTCTTTGCATTCATTGTGTAGGGGGAAAACCCTATTTGTTGATACGTTTTACTCATTTTCCAATTTCCCATTAAAGTCAATGGGGGAAGTATTTGCAGCCTATTTTTGGCTGCAGAATTGGAGTTTTCTTATCAATTCTGATGAAACTTCTGGGGAGCAATCATCAGAATGAGAAAAGAGCTCCAAGGTACTTAGACTGTAGCAAAGTGGCACCAAAGTGGCTTGAATAGCCTAAGGCACTTTAAAGAGGTAAAGGGTACCAGAAGTGGCAAGAGTGCATTACCAGAGGTACGAAGCAGCAGCGAGAGTGTCAAAAACACAGCACAGCTTCAAAAGAGAGCACCAATAATACATGCATGAACCCTCAAAGGCAGCATAACAGGCAAAGTGACAAGACAAGTGGCACCAACATCCTACAGCACACAGAAGGGGGAACATAGCAAGCAGAAAGACTAGCACCAACAAAATGAGGAACCATGATAGTGGCAAGAACACCACAAGGAGTAGAGTGAGTCATCTGGCTCATTATGGCAGTAAGGCAGAGTGGCAGAAAGTTGATAGGGGCAAGACAGGCTGGCAGAGTGGAGGAAGTCTGGTCCCTGTGGTTTTGATAGGGGCAAGACAGGCTGGCAGAGCAGAGATAGTCAGGTCCCTGTGGTTTTGATAGAGGCAAGAAAGGCTGGCCCTGGGGAGAGTTCCCTTTCCTTTGTGTAGGAAAGGGCTACCTAGAATGGGTGTGCCCCTAGAGTGGAGCACGAGCTTTTAAAGTGTGGCGAGTTGACGTGGAGGAGGTTTCCATGTGAACAGCGGTCTGGTTCAACATGGGTCAATGGGTACTAAGATATAGACTGGCCAGCTACCCCGGGGAGAGTTCCCTTTCCTTTGAGCAGGAAAGGGCTCCAGGATGGTCAGGCACAGCATTAGATGTCAAGCCATTTTAGTGACGTAAGGCCTGGAGGGACAGGCACAACATTCGAGGATAGAGGTCAAGCCCACATAGGGACATAAGGCCTGTATGGAAGGCACAGCATTCGAGGATAGAGGTCAAGCCCACATAGGGACATAAGGACTGGAAAGACAGGCATAGCATTCGAGGTCAAACCCTGTTAGGGACATAAATCCTGTATGGATAGGCACAGCATTCAAGTATAGAGGTCAAGCCACATAGGGCCATAAGGCCTGGATGGTCAGGCACAACATTTGAGGTCAAACCCTTTTATGGACATAACGCCTTGACGGACAGGCACAGCATTAGAGGATTTCCTTTATGCAAGTATGTTGCGGTTTGATCTGTCACTTCTTCTTGAACTGGTTCACTGCCAGAAGAAAATGGCATCTTTTACATTTCTGAAAGGTAATTCAACAGAGGATGCTTTTAGAGCAATAGAGACTGCCATTTGTGAAGCAAGAACTGAGCTGGAGATTATTTGTGAATACCCAGAAGCTATTAACTGTACTTATGCACTTCAGCTGATGACAAAGCAACATGAAGAGCTCTCAGAAATAAGAAAACCGCTACTTAAGTCCAAATCTACAATATCAACCTATGTTAACTTTGTAGTTTACACAGTGCTTCTGTAAACTATGGGAAGACAGAGGATGAACTAGAGTGCAACTACCACCAGTTTTCTGTAGTACTATAAACATTACTGTTGGCACCTAAGAAAGGTTTAGGGAACATGGCCCATATTATCCCCTGGTCAGACCATAAGTTGATCTCCACCACGCTGAAAAACCACCGACCCATCCACACATCGACACAGGAACCTCGATCCAATTCAGAAAACTATGCAACCCGGACATCATCAGCACACGACTGGAGTCAGAGTTAGAACACCTAGACCTGTTGGATGCAGACTCGGCTACATCCTCCTGGGCCAAAATCACTAATAAAATAGCTGATCTAACCTGCCCTCTTACCTGTAAAATCCTACAAGCAAAGACAACAGGAATCCCTGGTATACCCCACAACTAAAAAACTTCAAGCGTGAACTAAGACGTAAAGAACACATATGGAGAACAAACCCCTTAGCAAGTAACCTGACAGCCTTCAAAGAACTTATGCACCAATACAGGATCTCCATCCTTCGCACAAAGAAAGAATTCTTCTCCCAGAAAATGCACCACTTCATTTTTGACCCGAGAGCCCTTTTCTCTCTTGTCTCATCCCTCACCAAGCCATCTCCCACTACCATTCCGTATGATCAAGCAGCAAGCAAAGCCGCCGAACTAGCTACATTCTTCAAAGAAAAGATCACCAACCTCATTGCGCCACTAAAGGATAAGGGAGCCCATCCTCAGCTACCCCTCATCACTACAGGGGCTAACCTAACTTCAATCATGGAATCCTTTGAGCCTACCTCAATCATGGAATCCTTCGAGCCTACCTCAGCCATAGAGATCAAAAGCGTACTAAAGAAGCTCATACCAGCAGCACATCCCTGGGACGCGATCCCCGCCAACCTTCTCATTTCCATCCCAAATGCCATCTCAAAACCTATTGCAGAGATCATCAACTGCTCCCTATCACAAGGTCAAGTTCCCGACCCCTTGAAGCTTGCTATTCTAAAACCCTTGCTAAAAAAACCAAATCTATCCCCAGACAACCCAGCAAATTTCCGCCCGATAGCAAACCTCCCATTCATCTCCAAAATATTAGAAAGAATAGTAAATAAACAACTCTCGGAATTCCTGGAACAAAACAAAATCCTATCTCCATCCCAGTTTGGATTCTGGAAATCCCGTAACACAGAATCCCTCTTAATCTCATTAACAGACTCCATTCTCCTGAACTACGACAAAAAACTGCCTTGTCTTCTAATTCTCCTAGATCTTTCAGCGGCTTTTGATACTGTGAATCACACCATTCTCATAGATCGACTATCGGAGATCGGCATCAAAGGCACCGCCCTCAGCTGGTTCAAATTGTTCCTTCAAAACCGTTTCTATAAGGTCAAAATCAACAACAAAGAGTCACACCCCATCAGCTCTACATTGGGAGTCCCACAAGGATCCTCACTATCTCCAACTCTCTTTAACATCTACCTGCTCCCCCTTTGCCAGCTCCTCTCCAAACTAAACTTAATTCATTACTTATATGCAGATGACGTCCAAATTCTTATACCGATTACAGAATCTTTTGATAAAACCTTGGAATTCTGGAACACCTGCCTTCAAGCCATAAAGAACCTTCTGTTGAACCTCAACCTGATCCTGAACACAGACAAAACAGAGCTACTCCTACTCACCCAAGATGGCAACTATTCACAGACCAACTTGTACCCCACTTCTCAATCAGTTTTCTCCCCAAAAGTAAAAAACCTAGGAGTCATATTGGATAATCAACTGAAACTCAAAAATTTCATCAACAACACCACAAAGGATTGCTTCTTCAAGCTCCAAGTCTTAAAAAGGCTGAGACCCCTCCTCCATCATCAAGACTACCGGACAGTGCTCCAGGCAATCATCTTTTCAAAAATCGATTACTGCAACTCGCTCCTCCTCAGCCTTCCTTCCAATGCCATTAAACCACTACAGATGTTACCAAACGCATCTGCCAGAATTCTGACCAAAACGAACAGACGAGAACACATCACTCCCATCCTGCAAAAACTACACTGGCTACCAATCAAATTCAGAATCTTATACAAAACACTAACGATCATTCACAAAGCCATTCACAACATCTACCCACTGGACCTAAAGTTCCCTTTACATCCACGAATACCCTCCAGACTGGTGAGATCAGCATACAGAGACACCCTACAAGTACACTCAATCAAAACAGCAGTAAGAAAGAGAGCGCTCTCCTCCGCTGGCCCATCTCTCTGGAACTCGCTCCCACCAGAACTTTGGCTCGAAAGATACACAATCTCATTCAAAAAGAGACTCAAAACCTGGTTGTTCACCCAAGCATTCCCTGACTCAGTAGAACAGTAGAGCAGCCTTCACCTTTGAATCCAGGAGACTGCTCACCAGAAAAATCAACTCTTTAATTCAGTCTTTCTAACAAATGTCATAGTATTTCCAAAACCCGGTGTCCCCCCCGCAGACATCGAACCAGTTACATATAGTTAAGAGCTGGCTAGCCGGCTAAAGTTGTTCTCCTTGTATTCACCATGTTAACATTGTTACTGAACCCAAGTTTGAATTCCTTGTTCAATGTAATGCCTTGTTGCGCAGGTTTTATGGTTTAATGTAAACCAAATTGATTTGTAACTTGTTACAAGAATATCGGTATATAAGAGCCCCTAAATAAATAAATAAATAAATAAATAAATAATGAAGGTCAGGAGAACTATTGAGCATATGAACTATGCAAGCTCTAAACATCTGAAGTCAGCTTTTATGTTCTTACATTCCAAATGTTATAAAACAGGAAAATAATATTCTGGAAAGAAGTGATGCACAAATGCATGAAACTGAAGTTAGAAATACCAGAACTAAACTCAGACAGGCACAGCATTTTAGGTCAGGTCCTTCTAAGGACATATGGCCTGGACACTGGACAGACAGTCACAGCATTTCAGGTCATGCCCTTGTAGGGACGTACGGCCTGGACAGCGGACGGACAGGCACAGTGTTTCAGGTCAGGCCCTTGTAGGGGTGTATGGCCTGGATAGTGGACGGACAGCACAGTGTTTCAGATCGGGCACTTGTAGGGAAGTACGGCCTGGACAGTGGACAGACAGGCACAGCAGTTTATTCAACTTGCCATTCACAGGGAAAATTTGGAAACCCAATCAAAGGCAGGTTTATTTTCAAAAACACTAGCATTTCCATCAATTCTGGGGCTAGCCTTGAGTGGTGAGGGCTCATGATATCCCCTGGCATTGAAAATACACATTCACTGGGCACACTGGTTGGTGGACATGATAGATATCACTGAGCCACTTTGGCTAGGTGTGGCCAGACAGTGGACGGATCTGTCTACATGTCCTCTCTGGGCTCTGAGAGATACCGTGTCACTGACAGTTGTGCTGGTGTCTCCTTTGTTTGGGTGAGCTGAGAGTCACTCATGCCAACTTCTTTCTCTCTAGCCCATAGCACAAAAGATGAATCTTTATGGGCAACATGCCTTTGGCGTACTGAAGTGGAGGAGGAGGAGGTACTAGCTATCGCTGCCAGTGTTGCTCATTCTTGGGCTAGCATAACTCTGAAGTGCCTGCTGCTGTTTCCTCCTTTGCTTCATGCTTAATCTGTCTCTAGCTATGGCGCTCCTGATCACAGACCTTTGCTAACAGCAGGTCCTTCACAAATGAGAGACAATTGTACTGTAAGCAGGTGAGTTTCCCTTTCACACGGGGATCACAGACTGTGGCGAGCATGTATGTGTGCTCTTCTGTTAAAGGCCTTAATCTCTCTTGCACCTGCTGCTGCAAGAAGTCCAGACAATGCAGCACCTCAGCTGTCATTCCCTCTTCCTGTTTAAAGCTTTCTAAATTTTCATCCAGGAAATTAACTATAGGGATGATGTCAGCCAAGGTGAAATGTCTGGAACTCAGCTCCTCCGTGACATCATTGAAGGGCTACAGGATTTTTAAAAGCTGACTCATAACTAATCATTAGGGATGTGCAGAGCAAAAGTTTAAGTTCATATGTCCATATGTCCAAAGGGGGTCCCATTTGCGGTCAATATGGACATAAACAGAATTCAATGAGTTGAGTATATGTCCATATGTGCAAATAAAAATTTAAACCCCTCCCCCCCCTTAACCCCCCCCCCCCCCCCAAGACTTACCACAACTCCCTGGTGGTCCAGCGGGGTCAAGACGCCATTTCTGACCAACTTTGCAAGGAGCACGTGACGTCGGCGTCACGTCGGAGTGACGCGGTGTCACGTGATTCCCCGTGGGGTCGCTTCTGGGATCCTCGTTCGGCCCAAAAGGAACTTTTGGCCAGCTTGGGGGAGCCTCCTGACACCCCCAAGCTGGCCAAAAGTTCCTTTTGGGCCGAACGAGGATCCCGGAAGCAACCCCGCGGGGAATCACATGACGTCGACGCCACGTCGGAGTGACGCGGCGTCACGTGATTCCCCGCGAGTTCCCTCCGGCACCCTCGTTCGGCCCAAAAGGAACTTTTGGCCAGCTTGGGGGGGCCTCCTGACTCCCCCAAGCTGGCCAAAAGTTCCTTTTGGGCCGAACGAGGATCCTGGAAGCGACCCCGCGGGGAATCACGTGACGTCGGCGCCACGTCGTAGTGACGCGGCGTCACGTGATTCCCCGCGAGTTCCCTCCGGCACCCTCGTTCGGCCCAAAAGGAACTTTTGGCCAGCTTGGGGGGGCCTCCTGACCCCCCCAAGCTGGCCAAAAGTTCTTTTTGGGCCGAACGAGCGTTCCGGCGCGAAGCCGCGGGGAATCACGTGACGCCGCGTCACTCCGACGTGGCGCCGACGTCACGTGCTCCTCGCAAAGGATTTCAGAAATGGCGTCCTCACTCCTCGCTGGATCACCAGGGAGTTGTGGTAAGTCTTTGGGGGGGATTAAGGAAAGTGAGGGGTTTAAATTTTTATTTTGGATCAACAATCGCGATTTCCAACTTATTCAACATAGCTATGTTGAATAAGTTGGAAATCCGATCGTTTATGTCGCATCACTTTTTTAAGTTAAAAAAAAAAAAAAGTAGCGTTTTACATTTATGTTCAAAACGAATGCACACCCCTACTAATCATGATGCTCTAGGGGATTCTGCATACCTATGTCCATTGAACCAGAAAGTTCATGAAGGGGTGTCTGCAGCTCCATTAACCTGTGCAGCATCATAAATGTGGAATTCCACCTCGTGGCAATATCTTGAATGAGACGCTTGTGAGGCATGTCCAAATCAGTCTGCTTTTGTCGGAGAACCTGCCTCACCTTTCACTTCTGTGGAAGTGTGCTGCTATGTCCCTGCACTTGTGTATTAAATTCCTGCAGGTATTCATTCTCTTGGTGCTTGGACTCCAACCCCAGAGCTGACTTCACCTCCAGGTGCAGAGTGTGTGCAAAACATCGGATGTTCCGAAAGCGCCCCTCGGTTATTGCCTTTACCATGTTTGCACCATTGTCTGTGACAAAGAACCCTGCCTAAGGATGCCTGTCTCGCTGGTGTAGTTTTCAGCCCTCCAGCATCTGTCTGATGCATGCTAGAATATTGGTGGTGGTATGGTCCTGGTCCATCAGGTAGGTGTGAAATAAGCCCACCTCCACCCTGATACTTGTTCACTAATAGAGCTGCTGCCTGCCCCGGCCTCAGCCAGGTCCCACCTGTGTGCTGTCAGGGAGAGGTAAGAGTGTGCAGCATTCATGGTAGTCCAGATATCGCAGGTGAAATGCACACTCCCCTCTGCCTTAGCTAGCAGTGCTTGGATGCGACTGTGACACTGCTTGTACAGACTGGGGATCACCTTCCTGCTAAATGTGGTTCTTAAGGGGACTTTGTAATTTGGAATTATGACCTTCAGAAAATGCTTGAAACCCACACTCTCCACTATCTGCAAGAGATGGTCATCAAGGGCAATCATTTCCCCAATGCTCCTGTTTACAACTTTTGAGGCTGCTTGCCTCCTACCCCGGGATAGTGTTACCACACTCCACCCCATTTCCTCCATGATAGGTTGTCACTTCTGCCACATGGCAGGGGGCTCCTAGCCTGCCACCTGACTGCGAGAAGGGGCTGAGGGTGCGGGGTGACTCTGCTTCTTTTCAACCACTTTATGCTGCCTAGAAAAAGGGGGTCCCCTGACTGGTACTGCCACCATCCCCAGATAGCAGTACTGTTGTTGAGTGTTGCCTCGTCATATGATGCGTCATGCCAAAATTAGATAGATGTCCATTTGCTTGCCTCTGCTAATAGCACTGCACACTAATTACACCGAGCAAAATGCGGGTCCTCCATCACTTTAAAGTGGCTCCAGATCGCAGATGTCTTTTGTGATCCCTTCAGGGTGGGTACTGGCACTGGAGCTGAAGTAGTGGGTGCACGCTGAGAAGCAATGCCAGGGGCATCAGTCATGCTCTGTGCCTGCGCTGACTGCTCTTCCTCCTCATCATCATCAGCTTCATCACTCCCCTGCGCACTGAAGTGGAGGCAAAGACAGGACTAACGGATTCTCCTAAACCTTCGTCAGCTATTACTTCTTCCATTTCTGATGAGAATTCCGCACAAGATAATTCTTCATTGGAATCAGAAGCAAACAGTCCCTGCGCTACCTTGTCAATGCTAAGTCAAGACTGCTGTCGCACTGCTGCTTTTGGGTGTTGCCATTTTGTCTTGCATGACTCAGCCTCCCCTTCCCTCACCTCCAAAACTACAGGGTCAGAAACAGGTGGTGGCGAAGCATCATCTTTAGATTTCATTTTTTCCGGATGGAACTGCCTGCCCCTCCAGAGATTTTAGATTGGAACAGGTCCCTTTTTAACTTTAATGGGGACTGGCACTCCCTTTTGAGATGTCTCATCTCCCAGTTCCAATCAATCGACCAAGACTACCTTTCCCTGACATTATGGATTTAATGTCACTGCCTAATAGGGATTTCAATTAGAATAATTATTTCCAAAAGAGGCCCACTGGGGATTTGGCTTAAAAGAGCACTGCTGTACCAAAATAGGTGAATGTGGAAAACTGCCCACCGACCCCCACTGTACTGCCTCCTTGGCTTAAAAGAGCACTTCAGAACCAATATAGGTGAGTCTGGGAAAACTGCCCACAGACCCCCATGAGCAGGCAGTGCCTTGCGTCCTTGGCTTAAAAGAGCACTGCTGTACCAATATAGGTGAGTCTGGAAAACTGCCCAAAGACCCCCACTGCACTGCCTCCTTGGCTTAAAAGAGCACTGCTTTACCAAAATAGGTGAGTCTGGAAAACTGCATACAAGTCCCCACGAGTAGGCAGTGCCTTCCCTCCTTGGCTTAAAAGATCACTGCTGTACCAATATAGGTGAGTCTGGAAAACTGTGCACAGAACCCTACTGCACAGCCTCCTTGTTTTAAAAGAGTACTGCTGTACCAATATAGGTGAGTCTGGGAAAACTGCCCACAGACCCCCATGAGCAGGCAGTGCCTTCCCTCTTTGGCTTAAAAGAGCACTGCTGTACCAATATAAGTGAGTCTGGAAAACTGTGCACAGAACCCCACTGCACTGCCTCCTTGGCTTAAAAGGGCACAGCTGTACCCATATAGGTGAGCCTGGAAAACTGCCAACAGAACCCCATGAGCAGGCAGTGCCTTGCCTCCTTGGCTTAAAAGAGCACTGCAGTACCAGTGAAGGTGAGTCTGGAAAATGCCCACAGGCCCCCACAAGCAAGCAGTGCCTTGCCTCCTTGGCTTAAAAGAGCACTGCTGTACCAATATAGATGAGTCTGGAAAACTGCCCACAGACCTCCACGAGGTAGTGCCTCCTTGGCTTAAAAGAGCACTTCTGTACCAATATAGGTGAGTCTTGAAAATTGCCCACAGACCCCCATGAGCAGGCAGTGCCTTGCCTACTTGGCTTAAAAGAGCACTGCTGTACTAATATAGGTGAGTCTGAAAAACTGCCCACAGAGCCACACTGCACTGCCTCCTTGGCTTAAAAGAGCACTGCTATACCAGTATCAGTGAGTCTGGAAAACTGCCCACAGACCCTCACGTGCAGGCAGTACCTTGCCTCCTTGGCTTAAAAGAGCACTGCTGTACCAGACCAATAAAACAAAGTGCGGTCAAAAAATAGTATGTCTAGCTAGCAGCAGCACTTCAGCCAAATCGAACAAATATCTTTTTCAATGGAAAATTCTATCACAGTAGCTAGCAATTGAATTCAGATTTGAGACATTCAGCCACCTCCCCACACCATCCCCACCAAGAAAGTGCGTGTCACGCCACGTGCTTACCATATAAATAGTGCTGCGTCATCAGTAATAGCGCTACAGAGCACTCAGTGAGAGCGGCAATTGGTCGCATTAGAAAAATGCTTAGCTCTAATAGGTTGCATTCTGGTCTCCTTGCCAACCTGTCTGATTCACTCTATGACAGATTTTGAGGTCACTTATGACTCACAGGAAAGGGCTGGTTTTTGCCTTGGATATTCCACCCATGGCCTTCTCCTATTTCAAATGGCCACTGAGAAATCAAATCACTGCAAGCCAGAAGAATGAAATGTATGACATGTTTGTATTCGTGGGGGATCGCAATCCGTTTTGCGAACCCATGAATAAAACGGATAGGGACGTATACATTGCAGATTGCCAATAGCTGAGAAGCCCTTTAAATTACGGAGCCGCCCAGTGGCATCCCTTTTCTCGCCCTCCTGCTCCCAGCATCGGCCACTCCACGGAACCTCCTCTGCTGGGGCTCACAAGGCCCAATCGGGGCAAGAGCCCGCTCACCTGAAAAAAGCGGTGAGCCGCGCAGAGGAGGCAAAAGGGAATAAAAAGAAAACAAAATAAAGGAAGAAGGGGGAATTGCCATAGAAACTGCAGAACGCAAGCAGTGAGTAAACGCAAGCCGCGCCCCCTCAGCGACAAGCCAACCTATTAGTGCGAGCTGAGAAGCCCTTTAAATTTCGGAGCTGCCCAGCGGCATCGCGCGGCGGGCGTCTCGCGCCCGAAGGAGCGTGACCTAAGGGGCCTGCCCCTTAGCGCTCCCCTTGGAGAGCCCCAGGACCCAGGAACAGCGCCTCTCCCTCTCACAGATGACCTCATCAACAATGCCTCAATCGCTCAAACCACAACAATCACAAACCTTCATTCAGCCACCCGCTCTCTCAAACATCCATCAAGCCTCCGCCAGCAATCACCCAAACTCATCAAGCATCCTTCTACACTCAACCTGACCTAATTATACATACTCCAGCACTCTGCATGACTGCATCAATCGTCTTCCACTGATCTAATCATACATACTCATACATACACTGACCTAATCATACATACTCCAGCATCATACATACTCCAGCACTCTGCATGACTGCATCAATCGTCCTCCACACATCCGTACCTTTTTCCAACCTCATCAATCCAGACTACAACACCCATCCTAATCTCTTCAAACAGCCTTACCACACTCTTCCTCATCTCAATCAAACTCCATCCAGCACTCATCCTGATCACATCAAACTCCATCCACCATCCAGCACGCGTCCAGCACACCTTCGATATCACCAAGCTTACTACAATATGCATCAGGATCTCATCAGGCTTAATCAAGCACAAGATCCCCAACATGCATCCACCCTCTTCTAGCGAACACCAGTTAATCCACTAAATATCAACGATTTCCATCAGACTTACCAATGATGGCCACATCGACCATCACACCATATCAGATAAGACACAGACACCTAATAAACATACCACTATTGAATAATATAAAAAACATACTATGTCTCACCTTCCTTCTCATAAATGCTCAATCCTTAACCAAAAAGTACATGTTAATAGCTGACTTACTACAAGAAAAAAAACACAATTTCATCACCATAACAGAAACCTGGTTCAAAAATACCGATCAAGTCTTAACTAACGAAATAGACAACAGTGAATATGACACATTTTCTATCCCTCGCAAGTACCGAAGAGGAGGAGGATTACTCCTGATTATAAAGAAGCATTTCTCAATGAAAATGATCCCGCATAATCTCCCAAAACAATTTGAAATATCTCTCTTTGACTCACAAAACCTAACAATATGCCTGGTATACTGCCCACCCAAACTTCTAGATAATGACATCTCACTGCTACCTGAATTCCTAATAGCAAACATCAGTATGAAAAACCCACGATCATCCTCGGCGACTTCAGTCTCCACACAGACTCCAGTCCCAGATCACAAAATTGCCAAACTCTACTATACTATCAAGTCTAAACTGCAACCTAGAAGTGAACAATCCCACACATAAAGCGGGTCATACACTCGACTTGATTTTCACTAATAACTATTTCTCAGACATATCTATTACCCACAGTCCAGTCCCCTGGTCAGATCACTTCCTTCTACAATGCAAGATGAAAGCAAACATCAGCAACATGAAAAAAATGAATGAATCACAACGATCCTTCAAATACTGTCCACTTTTCCAAACCAACCTTCTCCAACAAGAACTTGGAAAACAACTAGCAAATCTAGACCTCTCTAATATAAATGACGCAATCAAATCCTGGTTCCAAATTACAGAAGACACTGCAAACAACATAAACCCTGAGAAACTTAAACAACTAAAGAATCATAGGGAACAAAAAAACCCATTGTTCAAGTCTCATCTAAGAAACATGAAATCCAACCTCAGGAAGTGTGAAAAAGAATGTCAAAAAGAAAAAAGTCCCACGACACTGCAGAAATATCGCACACAACTAGCAGCTTATAAAAAATTGATTCTGAATACTAAACGTGACTACTACAGTCAAAAGATCAAAAACTCCTCCAGTAACTCCAAATCACTCTACAACATTGTTAACAACCTCATTTCTGAAAACATCAGCCCCAACACAATGGACTCCAAAGATTTAAGCCAAGACTTAGCTTCATTCTTCAAGAACAAAATAACCAAAATAACGGATGCCTTCTACAAGTCCTCCATCGAAGTAAAACACTCACCCACATCAAAGATAACACTGTGGTCTAATTTCGAACCCATCTCCTCCATGGAAAGAGAAAAAATGCTAAGAAAAATAAACCCAGCACACCATGACCTAGACACCATCCCCAAACAAGAGTTAAAGGAAATGGCTCATTCAATAGCCCCAACAGTAGCAGCAATTATCAATAAATCACTTGAAGAAGGTGAACTACCAGTCAAATTAAAAATCGCAACTATCAAACCAATTCTAAAGAGAAAGAACCTAAACCCAGTGGACTTGAATAACTACCGTACAATATCAAACCTACCCCTACTGGCTAAAATGACAGAGAAAGTGGCCCTGAAACAACTCAATGAACACCTCGAACACCACAAAATACTACATCCCACACAACACGTATTTAGGAAGAACCATAGCACGGAAACTCTACTGCTCAACCTTTCTAACAATATACTAAAAGGCTTAGATAACAAAATAGCCCACTTACTAATCCTTCTTGACCTTTCCGCAGCATTTGACACAGTTGACCACAAAATGTAAATATCAAGCCTTGCAAACATAGGATTCTCAGGCAAAACTCTTGACTGGTTCACATCTTTCCTAAAAGACAGATATTTCAAAGTCTCAATAAACAACATCACATCTCAAGACATCCCTCTCGAAACAGAAGTATCACAAGGCTCCACCCTATCGGCCACACTTTTTAACATTTATCTACTTCCTCTATGCCAACTTCTATCAAGCCTAGGAGTAACGTTCTACATGTAGGCTGACGACATACAACTCCTCATTCCAATCACATCTACCACTGAAGATGCACTGATTCTAGCTGCATCATACCTAGACGTGATCAAAAACTTGCTAAACCACCTAAAATTATGTCTAAACATGAGCAAGACTGAATGTATCCTAATAGAAAGAAAAAACACAGAATCAAAAGCAACCCCATCCTTCAAAATAGACAACATACACATACAACTTAAAGACAATGTAAAGGACCTCGGTATTTGGATTGACAATGAACTAAACTACAAAAAGCACATATCAACAAAAACAAAAGAAGGTTTCCACAAACTCCAAATACTCAAACATCTAAAACCCTTGCTTCACCACCAAGATTTCAGAACTGTTTTACAATCTCTAATCCTCACCAGCCTTGATTACTGCAATTCACTCTTGATTGGCTTACCTAAAAATGACCTTAAAACCACTTTAATTACTACAGAACGCTGCAGCAGGGATCCTAACCGGAAAAAAGAAATCAGACCACATCACTCCCGTACTAAAGAGTTTACATTGGATACCAGTAGAAAAAAGGATTGATTTCAAAATGCTAACAATCATTCACAAGGCAATATACAAAGCAGACAACACGGCACTTGACAATGTCATACATCTTCACAGACCACAACGTATGACTAGAACAACAAGTAAAATACAACTAGAAATACCATCACCCCCATTAGCCAAGCTAACCAACACACGGAACAGAGCCATATCCATTGCCGGCCCAAAATTATGGAACACACTACCAGAACACTTGAGCTCACAAAGTAACATTAAATCATTTAAAAAAGAGCTCAAAACATGGATATTTAGTCAAACATTGTGTTTGACGGTGTTGATTAATATCACTCAACACAGATAATGCATATCCTTTTCGGATACGCTACAGTACTACTAAGACTATGACACAGTCTGCTTGATGCTTGAAATTACATCGTTTTCTTGTTCACAGATATATACTGTTATAAACGTTGAAGCCATTTGTAATTTGTAAGTTTCTCTGTTTAAGTTATACTGTTAAATGTAATAGGTTGTTGTAATTGTAAACCGGAGTGAATGCTGCTAGCTATACCTCGGTATAAAAAAATAAAACACGCACAAATAAATAAACAAAATAAATAAAATATGTTGCAAACGAATGCACATCCGTAAGGCTCACTTATTTTTCTCATTATTTAGAGTAGCAGAGAGAGAATGGCACCCATACAATTGTATGTGTTTTATTTTTAATAATAAAGTTATTTGTATTTCTGACTAATCTGTCTGATGTTATCAGCCTTGCCTAATTTTCACCACAATTTTTGTGCACTGGCCAGAAAACAGCAGCACAAATCAGGGCAGGGCTTACAATTCTTGATAGGGGAGGGTAGTGGGTCAGTGCCGGACCATTTACATTTTTTAAATCCATTTAGAGGGGTTTGGGGGTGGGATGTGCAGCCTGGCAGTTGCCATAGCTTAGGTGGGTGGGGGCTGTCATATGGGCTTCTAGGCCTGCAAAGCAGTTTTGTTTTTTGGTTTTTTTTAGGCCCTGCAGCTTCCCTTGACCAGCTATATTCATTTAAATATAGCTGGTTAAGACTTAAGTTATCCAGCTACATGAGGCTAAATAATATATGACCTAACTAGTGATATTCAAAAGATGGACAGTTAGGTTTAAATGTTTTCTTGTTACAGATAACTGCATAACTTTAATTGGGGATGTTCAGCCAGTTGTATATCCCATTGAATGTCCAGGATAACTTATACCGCTAAATTTAATGGGATAAATTATCCATTCTAGATTCCTTTTTTTGGCCTCACAGTGTTGTCTACAATGCATTAGAACTGGTGGAAGCTCGTTGGAACCTGAAGCTCCTGAATGGTTAATAGGGATAGAGATATCCATCACACTCACAAAGCGGGGAGTAGCTGGCTTGTTACGGCGGTTACTACCCCAAACCAAATGTGCCTGATACTTCACTTTCGATGCATATCCAGCATAGCTCTCTGCTTCAACGGCAGGGGAGAAGAAAAAAACTGATACCTCACGCATATCCAGCATAGCTCCCTGCTTCAACGGCAGGGGAGAAGATAAACAACCAATAAGGGCTGTATAACATAATCTGGGTAAAAACAAATAAGCATGGGTGTAGCTTGCTTATTGCGGCGGTTACTACCCCTACTACCTCTAACTAATCAAGCTAGATATTTCACTTGGATGCAGCTCCATCACCACTCTCTACATTAATGGCGGGGGTGGAAGGGAATTAGAACCAAGAGCTAAGAGAAACAGATAAGTATGAGAGAAAAAATGAGGGAAGCTTGCTGGGCAGACTGGATGGGCCATTTGGTCTTCTTCTGCCGTCATTTCTATGTCCCTTTGTCTTGACTAGATTATCAATTCCCCCAAGCTGGCACTGTCTCTTATAGGTGTCTGCAGACTGCTATGTGTGTCTAGGTATGCTATGGAAATGATTAATGGTTGTGTATTAATTGCAAAATAATTGCATTCCTAAAGAAAAAAGGATATCATTCAGCACCAGATTTGCTGAGTAGCTATTCCTGCTAATTAATATTCCTTAACAATTCCATCCTCTTTTTGCTTATCCAACTAGCCACTTAAACAAATTCTCATGAGTAACTGATGCCAAGAATACTGATTTAATTCCGAGAAAAAGCAGGGATTTATCCATGGTAGCTCCAGATTTTACTGCTGGTTTATTATTAACAGCTAAAACTCTGATAACATCACTAAACAGACAGCTGCATTCTGAGTTATCAAATCAGATTTACAGAGAGTCTGCTTTTCTATTGTTAAATATTTAATCATATACAGTTTTATTTTCATTTCATAAAATTACTGTGGTTTTAATATTCTATAGCTCTAAAATACATCCTTTATAGCATCCTGACCCAAATATAAATATTATAAAAAGGCAGAGTTGAAAGTCTCCACTCCTGGAAAACTCACCTTGTCTGTGCACCCAGCGTATTCCTACCAATCCATCACAGACCTGTAAGGACTGTTACGCCTATAGAAGACCCACACAGAGAAACTAAACGTGAGATCTGCTGTCAGTAAAACACCAAATAGGAGATGGGTTGAAGACTTGCAGAGACCTCAGACTGTCTGATCCTCCTACAGCGCACAGCCCAGCTCCTGCTGGCCAGAAATGCGTAAGGTTTGGATTTGGGAGGATAATTATAAATCTTTGGGTTTTTTTTGGCTTATGAGTCATTGATACCTGAGGATTTGAAGTTTTTTTTGCTAATGTCGAATTAGTTCCTAAATTGAGCTTCATATCGAATTCCACATGGGGCCAAGTCACTAATTTGTGCAATTATTAGTTTGTGTTAAATGGCATTAGTTCAATAGCTCTGTTCCTCTTATTGTGCTATAGGGATGTGCAGACCAAAAGTTTATGTTCATAAGTCCATAAGTCGAAAGGGGGGGGTCAATTTTGGTCAATATGGACATATGGAGAATTCCATAAGTTGAGTCTATGTCCATACGTGAAAATAAAAATTTAAACCCCTCACCCTCCTTAATCCCCCCCCCAAGACTTACCACAACTCCCTGGTGGTTCAGCGGGGAGTCAGGACGCCATTTCTGAACTCCTTTGCGAGGAGCACATGACGTCGGCGTCACGTGGGAGTGACGCGGCGTCACGTGATTCCCCGCGAGGGTCCTGACTCCCCGCTGGACCACCAGGGAGTTTTGGTAAGTCTTGGGGGGGGGGATTAAGGAGGGTGAGGGGTTTAAATTTTTATTTAGGATCAACAATCGCGATTTCCAACGTATTCAACATAGCTATGTTGAATACGTTGGAAATCCGATCGTTTTCGCCTCATCACTTTTTTAAGTTAAAAAAAAAATAAGTTGCGTTTTACATTTAAGTTCAAAACGAATGCCCACCCCTATTGTGCTATGTAAAACTTGTAAAATTTCTATAGTAATGTTGCCATGCATACATTTCCTTGGCTTGATGAGATGAGTCAAAGGGGCTGGTGCCTAATCCAGTAAGTGGTACCTGAATAAGATACGGCCCGTTTCGGCCACCAGCAATTGAGCTGCTGACAACTCACCTCAGCTGGCTGCTCCAATGCTCCTGAATTTGCACTAAATGCACTTTACCCTGCTGATGCTGCTGGATTCACAATCAGCAACTGAGCTAATGGATGCCCGTTTTACTCCTATGATGTCATCATAAGAAGTCAGTGATGCCTGGATAAGAGGTAGCCCTTTTAGGTGGACCCCACTTAAGGGCCCATCAAAGGGCTTGTACCCTTTTGGACCCCTTTGTGGGATGCTGAATGCTGGATGTGGGCCAGAGGATCTGTAGGCTTGCAGCAAAGTTAGTAGACAAAGACTTAATAGGGGCCAGGTTTTACAGTGCTCTGTTTAAGCTTATTCTTGAATTTAGGTGCCATATTCTAAAGGTGATAAGCATTATATTATTATTCACAGATGCCTTAACTTTGGGGAATTCCATTCCAGTGATTTTAGGTAGGGGTAGGTATGCTGGTATAAACAGATGCTGGCATAGAGAAAGGGTTGGATAGACACTGACTTATTATCAGGTAGCCCCGAGCATGTTTGTTAATGGTAAGAGAATCAATGAGGAAGTGGGGCTCCAGGTGGGCTATGAGAATGCTAGATCCATCCAGGAAAAAGGGGATTATTTGTTAGACATTATAGGTCAGTTTAAGCTGGACATTTTTTAAACACTTTGTCATGGCACTATATTATGTTTTAGTTATACTAAATCAAATTTTCCCTGATAGTTATGCATACATTGAACGGACACACTTGGTAAAACTAGATGGGGTGAGGGTGCATTGGCTATTTTTAGGAAGTGTCTTTCAAGAATTTCCCATAATAGAGTTATTATTTGTTAGAGTCCAGGGGTGGATTCTTTGTCTATTATATTGTCCCCCATATCTTGTATTTGGGGAACTACACTCATTGGCAGATATGTTAGTTAGCTTACAATTTAAATACTCTACACTCATTATTATGGGGGATTTTAATCTGCATGTGGATACCCTGCTTCTAATCATGCAAGAAATTGTCTATCAGTGATGTAGGCAGCTGGCTGTGCCCAACTCAAAAGGCAGGACAGATTTTAATGTAAACCGATGTGATATCTCAGATCGAATGTCGGCATATAAAAAAATAAATAAATAAATAAATAAATCTATTATTCTTTCATGAAGGGTGGCAAAGTTGTATGTCTAATCCCTTACTTTCAGAATTATTATGATCTGACCATGATTTTTATGGATGTGCATTCGTTTTCAACGCATTGGCAATCCGCGACGCATAAGTCCCTATTTGTTGTATTCATGGGTTCGTGAAACGCATCGTGATCCCCCACGAATACAACATATCATATTAGTTTCATTCTTTTGGCTTGCAGTGATTTCTTAGCAGCCGTTTGAAATAGGAGATAGCAAAAACCAGCCCTTTCCTGTGAGTCATAAGTGACCTCATAGCCCTGTCATAAAGTGGGTCAGACAGTTTGGCAAGGAGACCAGAATGCAACCTATCAGAGCAAAGCAATGTAAGCATTTTTCTAATGTAGCCAATCACCACTCTCACTCAGTGCTCTGTGATGCTATTCCTGATGATGCAGCACTATTTATATGATAAGCACGCGGCCTGCCACGCACTTTCTTGGCAGGGATGGTCTGGGGAGGTGGTCCGGGGAGGTGGCTGAACTCAGAGCTAGTCTGAGTATCTCAAATCTGTAATCAATTGCTACCTACTTTGATAGAATTTTCCATTGAAAAAGATATTTCTTCGATTTGGCTGCAGTGCTGCCGCCAGCTAGCCATACTTTTTTTGACCGCACTTTTTTTTAGTGATCTGAGATGGTCTCACTGTCTGTGCCACTTAGAGAAGCTGCTAGCAGTGGCATTTTTCTGCTTATTTTACCCCCTGGGGTAGGTTGCAAACAGAATTTGGGAGTTGTGGGTGGGAGATATATTCAATTGCTAGCTACTTTGATAGAATTTTCCATTGAAAAATATATTTCTTTGTTTTTGCTGCTGTGCCAATCAAGCCATCCTTTTTATTTAACTGCAGTTTTTTTTGTATTGAACTCAGGTTGTCTCTTTGTGCTCTTTTAAGCCAAGAAGACAGGGCACTCACTGGGCATCTGTGGGCATTGGGCAGTTTTTTCAGATTCACATATATTGGGACAGCGGTGCTCTATGAAGCCAAATCCCCAGTGGGCCTCTTTTGTAGTTACAAGCTTGGTACGTGCACATACAGTGGTCCCACTTTTAGTGTACATCCAGGCACAGCCTCGTGGGCCTGGGGGCAGTTTTTCAGACTCACATATATTGGGACAGTGGTGCTCTCTGAAGCCAAATCTCTAGTGTGGCTCTTTTGTAGTTACAAGCTTGTTGCATGCACATACAGCGGTCCCAGTTTTAGTGTACATCCAAACACAGCCTCGTGGGCCTGGGGGCGGTTAGCACACTCACGTATATTGGGACAGCTGTGCTCTCTGAAGCCAAATTCCCAGTGGGCCTCTTTTGTAGATACAAGCTTGGGGTGTGCACATATAGCGGTCAAAGTTTTAGTGTACATCCAGGCACAGCCTCATGGGCCTGGGGGCACTTTTGCAAACTCACGTATATTGGGAGAGTGGTACTCTCTGAAGCCAAATCCCCAGTGGGCCTCTTTTGGAAATAATTAATTTAAATAAAATCCATAATAGGCAGTGACATTAAATCCATAATGTCAAGGAAATATAGATGTAGTCGATTGATTGGGACTGGCATAGGAGGCACTTCAAAAGGCAATGCCAGTCCCCATTAAAGTTAAAAAGGGACCTGTTCCAATCTAAAATCTCTGGAGGGGCAGGCAGTTCCATCCGGAAAAAAATAAAAATTTAAAGATGTTGCATCGCCACCACCTGTTTCTTACCCTGTAGTTTTGCTGGTGAGGAAAAGGGAGGCTGAGTCATGCCAGACAAAATGGCGACACCCAAAAGCAGCAGTACAACAGACTCGACTTAGCGTTAACAATGTAGTGCAGGCAATGTTTGCTTCTGATTCTGATGAAGAATAATCTTGTGTGGGATTCTCATCATCAGAAATGGAAGAAGTAATAGCTGAAGAAGGTTTATTAGGATTAGTTAACCCTGTCTTAGCCTCCACTTCAGTGCAGCAGGGGAGAGATGAAACTGATGATGATGAGGAGGAAGAGCACACAGTGTGAATGATGCCCCTGGCATTGCTTCTCAGGATGCACCCACTACTTCAGCTCCAGTGCCAGCATCCACCCCGAAGGCTATAGAGAAGGGATCATGAAAGAAACCTGCGATTTGGAGCCACTTTAAAGTGACGGAGGACCCGTGTTTTCTTCAGTGTAATTACTGTGCCAGGGCTATTAGCAGAGGCAAGGAAATGGGACATATTTCTAATTTTGGCATGACGCATCATATGAAGAGGCAACACCCAACAACAGTACTGCTATCTGGGGATGGTGGCAGTACCAGTCAAGGGACCCTTTTTCCAGGCAGTGTAAAGTGGTTGAAAAGGAGCAGAGTCACCCCATGCCCTCAGCCCCTTCTAGCAGTCAGGTGGCAGGCCAGCAGTCTCCTGCCATGTGACAGAAGCGACAACCCACCAAGGATGAAATGGGGTGGAGTGCGGTAACGCTATCCCGGGGTAGGAGGCAGGCAGCCTCAAATGTTGTAACCAGGAGCATTGGGGAAATGATTGCCCTTAATGACCAGCCCTTGTAGATAGTGGAGAATGTGGGTTTCAAGCATTTGCTGAAGCTCTTAGTTACAAATTACAAAGTCTCCTCCAGAACCACATTTAGCAGAAAGATTATCCTCAGCCTGTACAACCAGTGTCACAGTCGCATCCAAGCACTGCTACCTAAGGCAGAGGGGAGTGTGCATTTCACCTGTGATATCTGGATGACATGAATGCTGCACACTCTTACCTCTCCCTGACAGCACGCTGGTGGGACCTGGCTGAGACAGAGGCAGGCAGCAGCCCTATTAGTGAACAAGTATCAGGGTGGATATGGGCTTTACTGCACACCCACCTGACGGACAAGGTCCATACCTCAGCCAATATTCTAGCATGCATCAGACAGATGCTGGTGGGCTGGCAGTCACACCAGTGAGACAGGAATCCTCAGGTTGGGTTCTTTGTCACAGATAATGGTGCAAACATGGTAAAGGAAATAACCGAGGGGCGCTTTCAGAACTGCCGATCTTTTGCACACACTCTGCACCTGGTAGTGAAGTCAGTTCTGGGGTTGGAGTCCAATCACCAAGAGAATGAATACTTGCATACATTAATATACAAGTGCAGGAACATAGTAGCGCACTTCCACAGAAGTGTGAAGGCGGGGCAGGTTCTCCGACAAAAGCAGACTGATTTGGAGATGCCTCACAAGCGTTTCATTCAAGACATTGCCACCCGGAGGAATTCTACCTTTATGATGCTGGAGAGGTTAGTGGAGCTGCAGACACCCCTTCCTGAACTTTCTGGTTCAATGGACATAGATGTGCATAATCCTCTAGGGCATCATGATTGGTTAGTCATGAGTCAGCTGGTAAAAACCCTGCAGCCCTTCAAGGATATCAGGGAGCAGCTGAGTTCCAGAAGTGCCACCTTGGCTGACATCATCCCTATAGTTAATTTTCTGGAGGAAAATTTGGAGGGCTTTAAACAGGAAGAGGGAATGACAGCTGAGGTGCTGCATTATCTGGACATTTTGCAGAAGCAGGTGCAAAGAGATAAGGCCTTTAACAGAAGAGCACACATACATGTTCGCCACAGTCTGTGATCCCCATGTGACAGGGAAACACACCCTACAGTCCAATTGTCTCTCATTTGTGAAGGAACTACTGTTAGGAAAAGTCCATGATCAGGAGCACCATTGGAAGAGACAGATTAGGCATGAAGCAGAGGAGGAAACAGCGGTGGGCACTTCAGAGAGTTGTGCTAGCCCAAGCAGGAGCAGCACTCTGTCAGCGACAGCTACTATTTATTTATTTATTTGTTTAAAATATTTATATACCGTTTTCCCAATACAAGATTGACCAAAGCGGTTTACAATGATAATAAACAAAAATCAAAGGTTCAAATAATAAAATAAAATAGTAAAACAAAGTTAGAATAAAAATACAATCTGCATCATGATCAATATAAAATAAAAATGTTTAAAACTATATGAAAGAAAAGATACTAACATAATAAACTATTATTTTAAACAAAAAGAATAGAACAGAAAGAGGAGATATACAATCATACTATCAAAATAGTTAGAAATCCTCTGATGTTTAAAGAATTGAATCTAAGATATCCATGTAAGTAGTTAGGTTAATGGCTACTGAAGGGGATCAGATTTTCCAAATGCTTCCTTGAAAAAGTAAGTTTTTAATGCTTTCTTAAAATCATTTCTGCTGGATATTTGTCTTAAGGGATCAGGCAAAGAGTTCCTCAGAATGGGGCCGGCCACTACCTCCTCCTCCTCCACTTCAGTATGCCAAAGGCATGTTGCCCATAATGAATCATCTGTTCTGCTATGGGCTAGAGAGAAAGCAGCTGGCATGAGTGACTCTCAGCCCACCCAAGCAAAGGAGACACCAGCACAACTGTCAGTGACACGGTATCTCTCAGAGCCCACAGAGAACTTGCAGACAGATCCGCTGGCATATTGGCACACAAGTCCACTGTCTGGCCATACCTAGCCAATGTGGCTAGCAATATCTGTCATGTCCACTAACCAGTGTGCCCAGTGAGTCTGGAAAACTGTCCAAAGACCCCCCATGAGCAGGCAGTGCCTTGCCTCCTTGATTTAAAAGAGCACCACTGTATCACCCGATGTTGTCTCCATATCTATGTTAAAAAAACTTCTATATTTATTAATCATTTATTCAATCATCTATTAAAATGTAATATATGCGCATAGATATTTTAGAATGATATTGGAATTAAGTTTTAATAATTAATTATTTGTGTGTTTTCATGAAGAGAATAGGTGGTGAAGATTGGTGTGTTCATTGATAAGTGAAGTTGGAAATTCCCTATATATGTGAGAAGAAAGGACAATACAAATGTTTTGAACCCCTGACAAAAGCTTTGGGTGAAACAAAAGCTTCTTGTCGGGAATGTAGGAAGCCATATTAGAATATGTTGAATCAACAAACATTGGGAGTATAAAATAAAGTATAGGAGTTTTTCTAAACTAATAAAACTTTGTATTGGGGAGTTTTTTTTGGAATGAATATAAGGGAAAATTCTATCAACAATTAAAAAATAGTATTAAAGAGTAATATATAAAATGATCTCTTTAAAATATAGCTGATAATTCAAGTGCAATATTGATAGATATAACAAAGAATGTTTTATTTTTTAATTGATGTACAATATTTGTTGTTATATGTATTAACATTGTTGGTATGAATGTGGAGGATGTTAAACAATGTTAATGTTTTTAAACAATATTAATGTTTTTAAATTTTGTCATAAAAAAAATTTGAAGATATGATACGGGTATGTTTTTTATGTTATCTTCATAATATGGGCCATGTTCCCGAAAACTTTCTTAGGTGCCAACAGTAATGTTTCTAGTACTATAGAAAACTGGTGTCCTTAAGAGGGCTTGACCTCTATCCTCGAATGCTGTGTCTGTCTATCCAGGCCTTACATCCCTACAAGGGCTTGACCTCTAATGCTGTGACTGTCCGTCCAGGCTTTATGTCTCTACAAGGGTTTGACCTTGAATGCTGTGTCTGCCCATCCAGGCCTTATGTCCCTAAAAGGGCTTGACCTCTAATGCTGTGCCTGTCCATCCAGGTTTTACGTCCCTAAAAGGGCTTGACCTCTATCCTCTAATGCTGTGCTTGCCTGTCCATCCAGGCTTTATGTCCCTATGAGGGCTTGACCTCTATCCTTGAATGCTGTGCCTGTCTGTCCAGGCCTTATGTCCCTCTAAGGGCTTGACCTCTATCCTCAAATGGTCTGTTTGTCCATCCAGGCTTTATGTCCTTAAAATGGCTTGACCTCTAATGATGTGCCTGTCTGTCCAAGCCTTATGTCCCTAAAAGGCTTGACCTCTATTCTCGATTGCTATGCCTGTCCATCCAGGCTTTATGTCTCTAAAAGGGCTTGACCTCTAATGCTGTGCTTGTCCGTCCAGGCCTTATGTCCCTACAAGGGCTTCACCTCTATCCTCGAATGCTGTACCTGTATGTCCAGGCCTTATGTCCCTACAAGGGCTTGACCTCTATCCTCGAATGCTGTGCCTATCCGTCCAGGCCTTATGTCCCTACAAGGGCCTGACCTCTATCCTCGAATGCTGTGACTGTCCGTCCAGGATTTATGTCTCTAAAAGGGCTTGACCTCTAATGCTGTGCCTGTCCATCCAGGCCTTATGTCCCTACAAGGGCTTCACCTCTATCCTCGAATGCTGTGCCTGTCCATCCAGGCCTTATGTTCCTAGAAGAGCTTGACCTCTAATGCTGTGCTTGTCCATCCACATTTGGAATGTAAGAACATAAAATGCTAACTTCAGATGTTAATAGCTTCTGGGTATTCACAAATAATCTCCAGCTCATTTCTTGCTTCACAAATGGCAGTCTCTAATGTTCTAAAATCATCTTCTGTTGAATTACAAGGGCTTGACCTCTATCTTCTAATGCTGTGCCTGCCTGTCCTTCCAGGCTTTACGTCCCTACGAGGGCTTGACCTCTATCCTCGAATGCTTTGCCTGTCCATCCAGGCCTTATGTCCCTACAAGGGCTTGACCTCAAATGCTGTGCCTGTCCATTCAGGCCTTATTTCACTTAAAGGGCTTGACCTCTAACGCTGTGCCTGTCTGTCAAGATCTGGAATGTAAGAACATAAAAAGCTGACTTCAGATGTTTGGAGCTTGCATATTTCTTATGCTCAATAGTTTTTCATGACCTTCATAATATGGGCCATGTTCCCGAAATCTTTCTTAGGTGCCAAAAGTAATGTTTCTAGTACTATAGAAAATTGGTGTCCCTACGAGGGCTTGATCTCTATCCTCAAATGCTGTCTCTGTCCAGCCAGGCCTTACATCCCTGTTCAGGATCTGATGCTAGGAGGAAGCAATCTGTTATTGATCTGATGCCTGATGGGAGGAGCAATCAGATAGTAGTTAGCCACTTTGGTGCCACTTTGACACAGTCTAAGTACCTTGGAGCTCTTTTCTTGTTCTGTTGATTGCTCCTCAGAAGTTTCATCAAAATTGATAATAAAACCCCAATTCTGCAGCCAAAAATAGGCTGCAAATACTTCCCCCATTGACTTTAATGGGAACCATTGAACGAATGCAACGTTTTTGCCTGCCGACGAATACGAATACCGAATCGGACAAATCCATACCCTCTGCACATCCCTAATGGCTGGTGTGGATGGGAGGCCTTGGGAATCCCCGTTTCTTTTTTAAATTTGTTTTTGGGGTGTGGGTTTTTTTGTTTATTTCATTTTAGAAAACTAAAGAAAATGAAATAAACATTAAATGAAATGAAATTTGTGGGACTAAGCACTCCAAGAATGAAATTAAAAAACAAAACACATTTTTTTAACTGCACAACAGACTATTGAAGCTATCTAGTAGCTGGTTCTCTCTGAAGTTTCCCTCGGGATAACTGGTGCTTACACAATCCCCATTTTTTTTCTTGTAAAGCAAATGATTAGAGGTCTTGGGATTTCAATGATCTCATCCTATTCTCAGACTTTAAATGGATAAGATGCTTGTCTTTCCGGCATGGAGAATTCTCTTTTCTTTGTGAAGGAAAAGATGCCTTAGAATGGGTCACAAGATAGTGGTCCAAGCTTTGGAAAGTGTTGCAGTTCTGGCATTGTCCGGTGAACTTTTTCTGGTCCTTAAAAATTCAGGAGAGAAGGTGTAAATCTTGTGCTGGGCTGTACCCATATCTACAGCAGCTCTCCAAGGCGAATAGACTGTGCCGCACTAAAACAACGTAGATAAGTGAAGTTGGCAAGTCAGATCTGTAACTTCGGGATAAAGATTAGATATAAGGGCTTGGATGCTTGGACTTGGGTGTGAAGCAGGATTGGGCAATGTGAGAGAGACCAGTGCAGCACAGATGAAGCAGCCAAAAGTTTTTTTTATAAACTCGTTGGGGCTAATGTAATAAAACCATTGCTACAAATAACACCACATTTTAGCGCTTCATTTTTAGTAACGAGTGCATTAAAAACCCTCAGCCCTGCGCAATGCTATAAACTAAAGGTATGCAAATCAAACCAGTGCAAAAAATCTGCAGTAATTCCAAAAGTGCGCAAAAACTGGCATCAAACAGACCCAGAAAAACACTGTAAAACAGCGGTAAAAATCGGCGCTAGTAGGAGAAATGGTGTAGTGTTCCCTAGTGACCTAGGCTGACCCGTGATGTGGTTGCTGGTACACAAATGTCCATCTGTTTTCTTGGACATAGCTCCTGGCATGGAAAGGGAACCCCCTTTTAAGGTGCCGGCTTTAACCCAAAGGCGCCATAAAAGAATTGTGTAGTTGTCTGGGCTGGATCCATTCATGCAGAGGCTCTTTCACGTCTCTTTTCCCAGGCCCAGAGATGTTTGCTGAAGGGAGGGGAGAGGAATTTCTCTTTCAAGACCCTAAGGGGCAGGGATGACACTGCTGCTCTTTCCCTGGGAGCGGTATAAGCCCTTTATCACTATGAATACTGCAGGTGCCAATAACACGCAGGAGAGTCGGATTTCAGAGTCCAAAAGAAATGCTTTACTGAAGGGGAATCAGACATATTCACGTCACAGTTCTTAACCCCACAGCTGGTTTCTTTTTCCCTCCATTTATAGTGCAGGTTTTTTACTACCAGAACAAGGAAAAACATTCATCCTTCAGGGCTCGGATAAAATGAGGGTTCCCGAGTGGGCAGGGCATCCTTGTGTGGGAGGGTCAAACCCTCCAAAGCAGGCAAAAATGGCAAAATCGTCTATGCACAGTGAGTCCCAATTTCTTCTCTCCCCAGGGGTAAAGACTTCAAGTAGGTGTCCTCAGACTTCGTTTTAATTTGATCTTACTCACGGTTCTCCAAATGTCTTTCTCACTCTCCTCTCATCAGATCCCTAGATGGGAGGGATTCACACAGGAACACCCAGATCTCAATGTTTTTTTCTTCAAGGTAGTAAGGGGCAGCAAAGTTCTTCCTCCTGGTTCCTCTAATCAAAAATATTTTCCCAAAACTGAGTCCACGTATCAATAGAAGATCTCTGTAATGGGTCACTACCATTTCTCTATCCTCCAGGAAGTTGCAGAGGGGCAGGTCTTCTCTATCTTGGGCCTCCCAGGGAAAGATTTCCTCATGACCTCTCTCCAGGCCACACTCACAAGCTTCCTACCAAGAAAAATCTTTGAAAATCCAAAAACCCAACCCGGACGCCTACCCAGCAGCCAAGATATGCACTGCAAATGCAGCTTCATTGACCTTGCCCAGGAATTCTGGGGAGGTGGTGCCTGAGTCTAAGGGTAGACTCCAAAATTAACAAAGATTAAGCTCCTGTACTTTCTCCTAACCCCAGAAGTAAACTGCACTGCCCCACTCTCTTAGGTAGAGAGCTTCCTATTGTTGCAAGTTTGTGCCACCGGCCACTCTACCAGTCACAATCCGGCTGGAATTCTCCAGTTACATAAGGAACTGAACCACTGGTTAAGTCTCCGAGGCTTGCTCTTCCATGGTTCGCTGCATGACTCCTCCTTTCAGCTGTTTGGGATGCAGCCTCAGAGTCTCCCCAGGCTGGGAACTTCAGTCTCCGTTGCCTATACTGTAACCCACTCCTTCCAGGGTGTCACAGCTAAGGGTTCAAAGTATCTGATCCCAGTTAGTGAGCTCTGCTTAAGTACACATAGTCCCAAGTTATCCCAGTAATTTAAAATCTGTACGGCTTTACTTTACCCTATTTCTTCTAGGGTGTCACAGCTATGGTGTCAAATTCTCTGATCCCAGTTGGTGAGAGCTGGTCTTAAGCACACATAGTCCCAAATTATCCTGGTAGTTTAAAGTCTCTATAGCTTTACTTTACCAAACCACATCAGTCTCAAACTCATACGATAAGAAAGCAACTCTCACCTTAATCCTCCTGCTCACTGCTCACAGTTGCCTCCTGCACAGCCTAGGCTTGGCTGCACTCTATGGGCCCGGTTTTTAGTCACCAGGCCTTAGTGCCACCTCCCATCATAGTCTGCAGTTGGGGTTTGAGCTTCCCCTTTCACTATTGCTACAACTATATCAACCCGATAGCAGTATTCACTTAAAGATTCTGACCTGCATTCTCCATAAATGTGTCCTCTTCTGGAGAGGTCTCCACCACTCACCTCCCAAGTCCACTGGCTCCGGCTCATCCTCAGGGCTGCTCAATACCTCCACCTCCATCTCCTATCTCTTCATCTGTTTCTAGTAGAGGTCGTTCCTGTTCCTGCCCTGCCCCTCCTTCAGACAAGTTCTCAGTCTACCTCATACATACATAAAATACATAGGTTATGCCATGCTGGGTCAGACCAAGGATCAATCAACCCAATATCCTGTCTTCAAAAGTGGCCAATCCAAGTCACAAGTACTTGTCAAGTACCCAAACCAGGGGCAGTTCTATAATGGGGTAGGGTGAGGTGGCCGCTTCAGGCAGAAAGAACTTGGAGCAGCAAAATTTTGGAATGGGAAAAATGCTCAGTGGCTGCCTCCCCCTGCCTCCTGATACATATTTAGTTCCAACCCCCTGCCAGCGAACAAAATAGAAGAAGACCCTGCGAGTTTCCGGAAGCCATCCTCCAGTCCAACGCAGCTGCAGCACATCTGCTATCTAGCCTGAAGGAGCTGTGGTTTCACTCCACAGCCTATAATGATGCTACACAATGAGAAATTACATAAGCGCTTCCCCTTTCCCTCCTGCAGCAACAGCCAGTGCCTCGAGTCCCCTTCTTCAGACTTCCGCCCTTGGCATGCAAATAAAGTCCTCCAGCATCTTTCTGTCCTGCAGCATGCAAATAAAGGTAGCCTGCACCTCTCCTTCCTCCCCCAGCACTCAAAAAAAGGCCCACTCGGGCCATCAGTATCTCCCCTCCCGCCTACCGCAAAACAAAGGAAGGCCCCGCAAGGCCATCAACGCCTCCTCTCCTGTTGAGGTGAATAAAGAAAAGCCCAGTGGATCTGTTAACACCTCCTGATGCTGTCCACAATGCATAAGGAAAGGCCCAGCATGGCGTCATCTGATGCAGAGGCTACAGCCTGAGAGTGCCTGTGAGAGAGAAGGAGAGAGCACCAGTGAGTGAGAGACAGCTTGTGTGTCTGTATGAGAGGGAAATCTGAGACAGCTTGTTTGTGTGAGAGGGAGAGATTACCAGTGAGTGAGAGCTTGTGTGATAGAGAGCTTTGTGTGTGTGTGTGTGTGTGTGTGTGTCTGAGAGAGAAAGAGTGAGAATGAGAGATAGACAAGTGCTTGTGAGTATTACAGATGGAGAGAGCTCCAGTGAGAGACAGCTTGAATGTGTTTGTGTGTGTGAGAGAGGGAGGTGTAAGACACCTTGTGTGTATGTAAGAGGGAGAAAGTGCCAGTGAGTGAGGGGCAGCTTGTGTGTTTGTATGAGAGGGAAAATCTGAGACAGCTTGTTTGTGTTAGAGGGAGAGAGTGAGAATGAGTGAGAGCTTGTGGGTAATAGAGAGAGAGCTTTCTGTGTGTGTGTGTGTGTGTGTGTGTGTGTGTGTGTGTGTGTGTGTGAGAGAGAGAGAGAGAGAGAGAGAGTGAATGAGAGATAGATGAGTGCTTTTGTGTGTTAGAGATGGAGAGAGCTCCAGTAAGTGAGAGACAGCTTGTATGTGTTTGAGTGTGTGTGAGAGGAAGATTGTGAGATATTGTATGTGTGTGTGAGAGGGAGAAAATTCCAGTGAGTGAAAGAGAGCTTGTGTGTGAGAGTGAATGTGAGACAGCTTTTATGCATGTGACAGTGAGTGAGAGAGCACCAGTGAGTAAGTGAATGAGGAGGGAGAGCACCAGTGAGTGAGAGTGACTGCCAGTGAGTAAGAAAGAACTCATGTGTGAGAGAAACAGGGAGATAGAGCCTGTGCATGTGAAAGTGTGGGGGAGCGAGAGACAGTGATTGTAAGAGAGGGAGAGAGAGCCTGTGTGTAAGAGAACCTTTGCTTGTGTGTGTGAGAGGGTATGTGCATGAGAGTGAACATGTGTGAGAGAGAACAAATGAATGTGTATATCAGGGAGTGTGTGTACAGAGAGATAAAGAATAAAGTATGCACCCTCTATCTCCCCAACTAGTCAATGACAATCTCAGGGTGAATGGAAATCAAAGGTTCCCAGGTATGAAGAGCGTAGGATAATTTTTAGCCTTGTTTAAAATATTGGACTTTATTTTTTCTTAAACTGTTCATTTTTAATCACACAGATCAAAAATTATAAGACGTAAAACACACCATTAACATTAATGGTTTTACAATGAAGACCCTCAACCCAGAACCCAGCAAAATCCCCCTCCAGCAAATAAGAAGAGACTGTATAACCTCATCACATTACACTGAGGAACCCATCTCAAGTTCTCTCCATTTCCAATAAGGCCCCCCGTTTTTATTATGTGTCTGCTTTTTCTTTTAACTGGAACGTAAGCTTCTCCATCCAAGCAATTTCTGTGACCTTGCTTCTCTAGCATTGAAGAGAAGGAATCCGCTTCCACATGTGAGCGACTGTTAGATGTGCTGCATGAAGGAGATGTCCCTCCAATCTTCAATGACTCCACAAGCTGAAACGGTTTGGCCAGCAACCAAACAAATATAATGCTGGATCTGGTTCTAAAGTCTGAAAATATATAGCTGATATGCAGTCTGCAGTGCCCGCCCAGAAAGCCTGAATCTTCCAACATCACCACCATTTAATGATCCTACTTGCCTGCATACCTTCCAATACCCTACCCCATAGTTTCTGAATCTTGAAAAAAAAACAAACCCAGGCATGTGGTACAATTTGCAGACTAACTTAAAAAGCAACTCTTGACCTTTACAATATATTGTAATTCTTCGAGAGTGTTTCCAAATAGACTTCCAATCCCTATTGTTCCAGGCTTCATTCAAATCTACATTCCATTGTTCAATCAGACTGGGAGAAGTCCCTGAACCCCTTAATTTAGTCCTGAAAGAAATATAAAGGACTGAAATCAAATGATGGGGCTTGGAAGTACAACATACGACCCCCTCCACCCCCGCACATTCTTCCAATATCTGATCAATTAAAATAGACTGAGAAATATCTCAATGTAATTGCAGATAAAAATATCGAGTGAAAGAAGGGATGTGAAAGGGACCCATCAGGTCTGTAAAAGACCATATACAGCCATCCTTATCTAGCTGACCTAAAAACCTCGGGTGAGCTTTTGCCCAGTGTTCCATATCTGGGGAAAATGTGCAAGATGAAATCTATGGGTTACATATCAAAAAAGTCATATAGGATGTGAAATCCCCTGGTTCGATGAGAAGGCATTGAGCCATTGGCCATATTCTTAGAGTATGGGAGATTAATTTATCATGCATAAATTGTCCATAAATTAGGAGAAGAAGATGGCATATGAAATAAGGAAGCAAAACTGCAACCTTTTGCCGCCTATCTTTCAATCTCCGTCCAAGCCTGAGGAGGGTCAACTGCCACCCACTCCCACAAACAGACTAAACGACATGCCCAGTAATACCACTGAGAGTCAGGGAGACCCAACCCACTCTCCTCCCTGTGTTTAACCAGTGTTGCATACTTTAATCTAGCTGGCCTGCCTTGCCACATAAAACTAGTCACCGCTCCCCGCAGTTGCCATAACGTCCGCAAAGAAATATCACAGGGCAAGTGCGTAAAAGGATAAATTAAGCAAGGAAGGATGACCATTTTTATCAAATTTACTCTACCTATCAATGAAGTGGAAAGATGAATCCAGCTAGTCAAATCTCTGTTCATCTTGGCAAGCAAGGGAACATAATTATTCTGGTAGATTTTAAAATCTCTGGGAATCCAGAGACCCAGATATTTAAACCCAGTGTGAGCCACCTGAAACATTTCCATCTCCTTAACCTTCCCATTACTCCCACCCACAAACATAATCTGATTTGTTGAAATTAATAGTGTATCCAGAAAGAGAACCATACAGTTTCAATAAATGACGCAGTGCAATTACGGAATCATTTTCCTTTGTTGAATAAAAAAGTGTATCATTGGCAAACAGAGAAATCTTGTGAGATAAGCCCCCGAAACTAAATCTCTGTATCTGGTCCAAGTGCCATACTGCTTACACAAGCAGCTCTATCACTAAGGCAAACAGAAGGGGTAACAAGGGACAGCCTTGTCTCATCCCTCTCTCTATGCTAACCGGTTCAATTTCCTGCTCGTGAACACTCAAGCCCATGGAGTATTATACAGTGCACATATCCAACCCACAAAGGCTTCAGGGAACCTAAAATGCCGCAGCACATCAAACATAAAAGGCAGGCAATCCTATCAAATGCCTTATCTACATCCATTGACAGAATTGCCCCCTTCAATTTCTTTTAGGATGCCATCAGCAGAATATTAAATAACCATTGGGTATTGTTAACTGACAGGCATCCCTTTATAAATCCAGTCTGATCTGGATGAACAAGATCAGGCATAAATCTTTTATTTAGAGCTGCAGGATTTTAGCCAATAATTTCATGTCTGCATTAATGAGATAGGCCTGTATGAGGCGCAGTCGAAAGTCTTTAGGCTTCTTATGTATCAAAACGATGAAGGGCAAGAATATGGATTAGACACCAGAAATAGTCCAAACGTTTCTTTATTTGAGTGGAGACAAGAATTCATACAAACGCCCGACTCCGGCCGAGTTTCTCCCCACTTGGGGCTGCCTCAGGGGCTGTGAGTAGATGTTCTCTTTTAATAAAATTGTATTCTTTATGTTAAACATCAAATATATGGTAGTTCAGCTGTCTGTATAGATGTCCATGGTCTCCGCTCGAATGCATACAAAGTTAAAAAACCCACCCACATCCTGGGCATTCTTAAATAATTAAATAATTCGCACAGCTCAGGAGCCACCAGGTCTGCAAATTTCTTATAAAATTATATGGAAAATCTATTGGGTCCCGGGCTTTTCCCTCCAGCTAATGTTTTCAAAGGCCAGCATACTTCCTCCTCACCTATAGGAACAGTTAAAATATCTGCGTCCTCCTGAACCAAGTGGGTTAAGCCCAAAGACTGCAAGAAATCTTCCATGACTGGAGCATCTGGACCCTGTGGAGCATGGTACAAGTTCATAAAAAATTCAGCAAACTGTTTATTAATATCTTCTGGAAGATATTTCACTTCCGTTTGTCCATCCCAGATACCAAAAATGGCCATGGAGTTCTGTTTAGTCTTTGTCAGTTTAGCTAATAAAGAACCTGACTTCCCCCCATGTTCATAGTACTTTTGTCTGGAGAAGTGCATTGCCCTTTCAATTTTTGAAAATTGCAGCTGATGAAGTTTATTCCAGGCCAAGGTTAATTTCCTCAGTATTTCTTTTGAACCCTTCAATTTATGCACCTTTTCCATGGATTTAATCTGGGATTCTAACAGAGCTTCTTCTTTGTTCCACTGCTGATTAACATAATTAGCTTACGAGATAATGTCCCCCCCCCCCCCCCACACTACTGCCTTCAGGGCTTCCCACCTTACAGTCAGTATCCCTGGACAGGTTATGGACTGGAAACCTTTGGATAGAGTCCCTCATTTTAACCTGGAAAACTTTGTCGCCCAGCAGAGACTCATTCAGCTGCCAAGGTTGGAAGAACCGTTGATCCCGAGGAGACCCTACTGCAATAAATACCGCAGTGAGGTCGGAAATGGTGCATATCAGAATATCCACATCCGTAACTGAGGCTGAGAAAGGGCCATTACATAAAAAGTAGTCTAAATGAATATAAGTGTGATGCAAGGGGGGAAAGAAGGTGTAATTCCAATTGCTTTGATTCCCCTCCCACCACACATCAAGCAGACTATATGTTTGTATAAGATAGTGAAGGCCCTCTCTAATGCCTTCACCAGAAATACCTCCCCCCTCCCCCCCCCGAGATCTATCCAATTCAGAATACAAACATATGTTCCAATCACCCCTACACACAGATTAGTTGTCTCAAAGGCTTGCAGCACAGTACAGAGGTGATTTTAGAACTCTGACTGTCCGCTATTTGGCCCATATACAGCCATGAGCAAAAAGACTGCCCTCAAGAAGAACACAGCGCCCTTTAGAGTCGCAGCATGAGTGATGTATCTACAAAGGGCAATCCTTATGAACAAAAATACAAACATCTCTACTATTAGAGGAGAAAGAAGCTGCATACACTTGACCAACCCAAGCTCTCTTAAATTTTTCATGTTCCCTAGTCATCAGATGTGTTTCCTGCAAAAACCCAACAGAAGCTCCTTGTTTCTTCAAATATTGCAGAATTCTAGTTCTCTTCACTGGGGAAGAAATGCCTCTGACATTTAATGAGACTTTTTTTCACGGTGGTAAGCATCTGATCAGAACATTCAACAGAAGCCAATTCCTTTCATGTTTATAAGGCTGGTCCCCAGCCCTCCAGACATATTGTCACTGTTGAACTTAGATAGAAAAACCTTCCAATCACCCATGTGGATTTTCCAAACTTTACTTCCCCACCCCCAAGAACAGCTAAAACGAAACTCCAAAACCCCCAACTAACCACCCCCACCCTTGCTTACCATAATCGTAGCATCTCTATAACCTTCCCAGATAGTTGAAAACCCATCCATTAAGCCTCCCATCCCCCCTGCCAAATTGTAACCCATAATATCAAGCCCTTCCCCCCCACCCCTCCAGAGAGAACTTCCCAGGCACTCCTTCTGAAACCCTTTCCTCAGTTTTGATTGACAATCTGAGCAACCCTCAGATGCTGCACCCCTCTACAAGATCTGCATAGCAAAGGGTCGTCAGCAAAGCCTTGCTGAGGAAAGCCTCACTTAGCAAGTATCCCCAGTGACCCAGAGATTGTCTCCCCCAACCAGAACAAAACAACCAAAAAACAACATTGCTAATTGGTTTACAAAAAAATAATACATAGTCATTTTTCAATTAAATAAATGCATAATATGAAAGAAGGAAGCTAGGTATCATAACGAGATCACACATCTACTTATACAAAGATCTTCAAAATCTGATTATCCTGCCTTTGGATTGGTCACCAAGGTACTTTCTATGATACTTTTTTAGGAATTTCCCAAAACCTTATGTAGCACCATGAGCAGTCTTAGAGTAGACAGAGAACAGATTCAAACTGGACTCAAAAATTTTGTATAAACTTCTTTATTAGTGACAAAAAAAACAAACAAAAGCAGCTCTGCTATTCTTTGCAGTTCAACAACACAAATGTACTATTATAACTTACAGTTCAGCAGTGTTCTCTTTCTCCAGGCTTCCTTCTCTCTACTGGGCCTCCTGTTCCCGCCTGGGCCTGGTTAGTTATACACCTTTCCCAAGGGCCTCCACCCAGGACCAGGATTTCTTGCTGTACTAGGTTTAAGGTGGACTGAGCCAGTTCTCTGGAGCAGGTCCTTTAAAATGTTCTGCAGTTTTCTCCTTAATACCCCTTCACATACCCTCCCCCTCAGCTCAAATCTGTCAGGTTGAGCACTTGCTCTTATTAGAGGTATTATCCTAATAAAACGTAGGTTCCTATATTTCTTTCCCCTTCTATGCTGAGGCTGTCTAATCTTCTTGGGTTTCTCCTACCCCACCCAACCTGGGGAGTTGGTTAAAGGTTCATGGATTGTCCTTTATTCCTTTGTCTTAGTAAGTTCCTCTACTTTGTCTCTTTTGGTATTGGTTAACCCAGCAATAAGCCAGGTCCAAAGAGTCTTAGTGGGGATAATCATACCCTAGAAGCCCTGGGTAGGGGATCTTGGGTAGCATGCCCACCTCTTAGCTTGCTCTTCCGTAGTCATCAGAACCAACTGATTGGTGGGGTATTCTTGCTGATCCCCATGTATACAAGTGAGTGTTGGTGTCTTCTCATAGTTGACATGTAATCTGTTAGCTAACTCCTTCTTGTCGCATCTGGAATCTATAAAAGCTTGTGTAGGACAGTCCTCCAATTTCACTGGGATCACAAAGTTGGACAGTTCACCAAGTGGACCATCTACAAAATTACAGCTTTGCATCCCCACTCTTCAGCATCACATTGGAGACAATCCTTATTTATACTCTGATTTTCAAGCACTTCAAAGCAGATTACATGCACTATTTCCCTGTCCCCAGAAGACTCACAATCTAAGTTTTTTGACCCTGAGCCAATGGAGGGTGAAGTGATTTGTCCAAGCTCACAAGGAGCAGCAGTGGGATTTAAACCCTGATTAGTATCCTACTGTTTTAACCACTAGGCTACTCCTCTACTCAATCCTTGATAACATATTCTTCCACTCCACAATGGGAGCATGCCTGCTGGACTTCTTCTGCTTTGAGTTCAACAGGTCCTACAAAAGATTTTTTATTCACCTCCTTCAATTGTCAGCATTTTTTGTGCTCACATTCTAGGTCTTTAAGCCATAGGCAGTCCTTTTCAGCATGGTCTTCTGACTTACAGCAAGAGCATGTCCACAGGCTGTATTCTCCTTTTACTTCCACGCTTCTTACAAAGGGTTCCTTATTCTTTTCATTATCATACGAGCATTGTTCCTTATTATGGTGCCCAGCACATTGTGCGCAGAAAAGGAAAGCATCGATAATCTCACTACTTGTTTGGGCATATACCTTCCAAACCAGCATGCTCCCTTGGAAGGATTTCCTTTGCTATTGAGTACATAAACCTTTGCTGTCAGTTGGGTCTCCAGGCTGACCTCCACTGATTTGCCCCTTTTGTAGCAACAGTTCCTGGTCAAGTGGTCTTCCCACAGTTGAAACAAGTAGAGGAGCTGTGATCTATGGAGGCCCAGCTGTCCTGCTCTGGGGCTGTAGTTGGTGTCCTGCACTCTTACTGCCATGATAGGAAGCCTGTGTGGGTTGTCTTTTTAGTCTCTGCATTACTTCTAGTCTCAGCTGATATTGATGGAAGGCATCTGCTACTTCCTGCTTTCTCCAGGGTGAGCCCTGGGTGTTGATACACCCAATTCCACATAGGTCAGCCTTGTCCATCCAGGAACTGCTCCTGAAGGCTTATCTTCACCTCTGGTTATAGCCATTTCCAGCCAGCATCTTTTAGTCGATGAAAAAGGCTATGTGGGTTTCCTCGTACTATTATGTACTTGTTTGGAACAACTGCCCATAGATCTCCATCATATAACTCGCTCTTTCCTGAATGACAGTTGACCATGTAATGGTTAGCTCTCCCATCAGGACTGGCTACTTAAAAGTCTGCTTGACTCTTTCTGGTGAATAGATTTGCTAGATACGTGATCCAGCTGGCTTCTGGTCAACCCATCAGGTGGATAGTTCTTTCAAAATTCTTTAAGAATGCATTTGGGTTTTCCCCACCTTCATCTTAAACATAACAGGATGTGGAGGCTGTGCCTGCATCATTGTGGTTTGCATTATTTGTGCCAACTGGGTCAGCGCCATTTGCTGATTGCTCACAACTGCCAACTGCTGGGCTACTTGTTCAGTCAGGGTGTGGTCTGCCCCCCAAGTTTTCTACTACCCCTTGGTGAGAGCCTGCAAGGCTCGCTCCATGCTAACCCATTGGTTCTGGTACCACAAACGTTTGCTGAAGGACTCTGCCCTATTCTGGAACAAAGGAACAAAAATTAAAACAAAACATGCCTGTTCTATGCTTACTCACTATAAATATAAGTCCCTGACTCCAGGCAAAGCTATCTTTCCAAGCCTGTTCGTAAATTAAACTTTCAGCTGCCACTGCAGTGAGGCCCAATAAAAGAGAAAGTAATAGGGATGTGAATCGTTTTTTGACGATTTAAAATATCGTCCGATATATTTTAAATCGTCAAAAAATCATTAGGGCCAAGATACAATACCAATTCTCCCGATTTATCGTTAAAAAATCGTAAATCAGGGGAAGGGGGAGGGCAGGAAAACCGGCACACTAAAACCCCCTAAAACCCACCCCCGACCCTTTAAATTAAATCCCCCACCCTCCCAAACCCCCCCCCAAATGCTTTAAATTACCTGGGGATCCGGCGGTGGTCCAGAACGGCGGCGGTCCGGAACGGCCCCCTCAATAGAATCGTGTTGTCTTCAGCCGGCGCCATTTTTCAAAATGGCCACCGCAAAATGGCGGCGGCCATAGACAAAAACGATTCGACGGAGGAGGTCGTTCCGGACCCCCGCTGGACTTTTGGCAAGTCTTGTGGGGGTCAGGAGGCCCCCCCAAGCTGGCCAAAAGTTTCCTGGGAGTCCAGCGGGGTTCCGGGAGCGATTTCTTGCCGCGAATCGTTTTCATACGGAAAATGGCGCCGGCAGGAGATCGAGTGCAGGAGGTCGTTCAGCGGCGGTCCCGCTGAACGTACGAAAACGATTCGCGGCAAGAAATCGCTCCCGGAACCCCGCTGGACTCCCAGGAAACTTTTGGCCAGCTTGGGGGGGCCTCCTGACCCCCACAAGACTTGCCAAAAGTCCAGCGGGGGTCCGGAACGACCTCCTCCGTCGAATCGTTTTTGTCTATGGCCGCCGCCATTTTGCGGCGGCCATTTTGAAAAATGGCGCCGGCTGAAGACAACACGATTCTATTGAGGGGGCCGTTCCGGACCGCCGCCGTTCTGGACCACCGCCGGATCCCCAGGTAATTTAAAGCATTGGGGGGGGGGGGTTCGGGAGGGTGGGGGATTTAATTTAAAGGGTCGGGGTGGGTTTTAGGGGGGTTTAGTGTGCCGGCTCACGATTTTAATGATTTTTCACGATAGTTTACACACCCAAACGGCAACAATACGATTCCCTCCCCCTCCCAGCCGAAATCGATCGTTAAGACGATCGAGGACACGATTCACATCTCTAGAAAGTAATATAAGGAAAAAAAATCCCTTTTTTTATTATTTTGGTGTGGTTTCTATGCATGTGCAAGGCTTTAGTGAAGAAATCCCCACCATATGTAGCACTGTAGCTAGAGGACAAATTCAGGCTGGGCTTTGGCAGAAATCTTGCTTAAACTTCTTTTATTAGTGACAAGAGGACAAACAAAAGCATCTCTGCTATTCTTCACAGTTCAATAACACAAATGTAGTATCACAGCTTACAGTTCAGCAATGTTCTCTTTCTCTAGGCTTTATCCTCTCCCCTGGGACTTCTCTTCCCTCTTGGGCCTGGCTAGTTATACACCTTTCCCAGGGGCTTCTGCCCAGGACCAGGATTTCCTGCTGTATTAGTATAAGGTGGACTGGTCCAGTTCTCTGCAGTCTGTTCTTTAAGGTATTTGGGGTTTAAACCTAATTTGTGATGATTTTTAACAAATTATGCTTACATCACAGAATCATGCATTTAATAGCATTGATACATAAGGAAGAACTGTTTTTTTCATATTGCCATGAATAGCACGAAATATTCCAGTACTGTTTTCACATGTGTCTATTCCAGTAGTGAATAACATTCACTCCAGACTAATTTCTGCTTGCATTCACACTAAAAGATGATTAGAAAGCCAGTTCTGTATACATCAGGAGTAATTGCACCTCTTTGCTCCAGAAGCATAGCCATTGCTAGTTTGAAGATGTGATGTGACGCCTGTTTTGATGTGCTCAGGCAGGGTATTTGACAGCCACCCTGGGAAGTGCTTGGCACTCTGGTCTATCCCTAGTTCTTTAAGCAGTTGAACTGCTTGTAAGGTTAGCATGCCAGTGGTCTGCCTAGTTCCTCCCTCTAGTCATGTGTCTGGGTCTGGGGTTATGTAGGATAAGTACAATACCTCTCTTTGAGTCATCAACTCTTTTATTACACAACTCAAGACTACTTTCCACTTTCCAGGCTCCTCACTTTTATCAACTTTCCAGAGTATAAATCATACCAGTCACTCTGAAGAAATTCCTATACATAAATCCTTTCTGATCTTTCCCTAATACCACATCACTCCTAAATTCAAGCTCAGTTTTTTTTTTTATATGTTTCTTTATTGATTTTTCAAACAAAAAGCAGTGACCAACCTGGTAACCTAACAATGAATACTACCAACCTTCATAAGGAGAACCCAGGGCGGTCCCCCCCCCCCCTTCCCTTCCCAACCCCGCACCCCCCCCCCCCCCCCCCCCCCCCCCCCCCCGTGAGACAAGGAAATTGAGCCATATATCCCCACGCCTTTGTATGTAAAACTGTCAAGGAACTGTCCTAGGATCTCGAGATGTTGCCGCATAACGGGTAAGGCACACCTTTTCATAGCGGTCTCGTTTTGAGCGTGGAATGCGGTTCCAGTATCCTTTCCAAATGGCCTCCCATTTGGTCTTTCGTCGATTAGAGAGCCCCTGCGCCATCATGAGTTCGAACTGCAGCAAAGTGTCCATCTTATTCTTCCAATGTGCCACTTGAGGAGGAGCTGCCGTTGTCCAAACAGCCAGTATCGTTTGCAACCCCAACAGGGTAGCTTTACTCAGGAACAACTGCTGAGCCTCATCCCAGTCCGCCATCCCACCATCATAGAGGCGGAAAAGACACATTCTGGAATTCTTGATCAGTGGTACGCCCAAAGATAGACCCACCTCCTGCAGAATATCGTCCCAAAACTGTTGAATGATTGTACATTCCCATATACAGTGAAAGAATGAACCAGGTTGGTCAGTACATTTTAAACATACATTCGATTCGCATAATCGGGCTGCATACATTCCCGTTCTCGCCATATACATACAATGTAAAATCTTAAATCCCACCTCCCTTTGTAACACATTTTCTGAGACAAGGGAGCATTCTCGTAACACCTGGACTATCTCAGGGATGGCCAAAGATACCCCGGCTAACGTCAACCATTTGTTTTGTAGGTTTAAGAGGGTCTCCGTCCGAGGCAGCTGCCTAAGACGTTTGGACATGGTCGCACAGGAGTTTGGTTTATGGCCTGTACTGTCAAGGATAGATTGTAAGAGTTTAAACCCCTGCCGATTCACTAGTTCCACCGGCAAGGAGTTAATGTAATGCCTAGCTTGCAGATAGCCATAAAAGTCCCTGTTAGCTATCCCATATTGATCTGTTAAGGCTGCAAAGTCCAATATGCCCCCCGTGTCGGGATCCAAGAACTGGGATACCATTGTTAAACCTAAGTCAGCCCATTTACGGAATACTAATGCCTCCTTTCCATCCATAAATTCAGGATTGCCTATGAAGGTTAAAAAGGGAGTAGCCACAGAAGCCATCCCACATGTAACTCTGGTTAGGTATATCCAAGCCTGCCGGCAGGAGTGCATAATCAGGCTATGCCTAGCAGAGGTGGGAACTTTCCCCCCCGGCAACTGGAGGATATTACCGGGCATTATCGGTGCCAACCAGGCCCTGATGGTGTCATAAGGGTCGCACACAGATGTTCCCCTGATCCAGTCATAAACATGTCGGAGCATACAGGCTAGATTGTATTCCCTCCAATTCGGACATGCTAGACCCCCCTGATCTGTTGGCAACATTAATGTTTGTAAGAATAAGCGCACTCTCTTCCCTCCCCACAATAGCTGACGTATTGCCTTTTGTATCCTACTAAGTTCCCGTTTGGTTAGCCACAGTGGAATCTGTTGCAGAACATATAACCAACGTGGTAACTCAATCATCTTAAGGAGATAAATTCTGCCAGATAATGAAAGTGGTAATTTAGACTAGGTTTTAAGTCTGTCTTCCATCCTACGTAGGAGGGGATTTACATTTACCGCATGTAGTGTTGCTATATTTTTCGGGAGCTGAAGACCTAAATAGCGCATTTCCGAACTCACCCATTTCAGCGGGAACTCACCCTCCCATGCACTCTGTAGTGCGGGGTCCAGGGCCATCGCCTCAGATTTGTCTCGATTTATTTTCAGGCCGGCAAAAGAACCGAAAAGATGTTGCCATTCTAGGACCCTCTTCAAGGAGTGCTGAGGCTTAGTTAAAAAGACCAGTACATCATCAGCAAACGCTGATACTTTGAATTCTTGGACCCCAGTCACATAACCTGTTATGAGAGGATCATCTGCTATCTTACGTAATAGGGGGTCTATAGACAGTATTTAGAGCAGCGGTGACAGGGGGCACCCCTGCCTAGTCCCTCGATGAAGCTGAAAGTCCGCCGATAGCATCCCATTGGCCAAGATAGCTGATGTAGGGTTTTGATAGAGCATGTGAATACCGTTCACTATCTCACCATGTATGCCATACCTATCCAAAACAGAGAAGAGGTAGGACCAGGAAACACGGTCAAACGCCTTCTCCGAATCGAATCCCACTATCATAGCACTGACTTGTCTCCTGGCACACATCTCCATAGCCAGTATCAAAGCCGTCAAATTCTTAGAGACGGTTCTTCCCTGGACAAACCCTGCCTGTTGAGGCATGATAAGGTGAGGGAAGCAAATTCCTAATCTGTTTGCCAAAATTTTGGCAAATACTTTGGCTTCAAAATTTAATAAGGAAATTGGTCTATACGCAGCTGGAGAGGACAGATCCTTTCCCGGCTTTTCCAGCACTGTGATAAAGGCCTTCGTAAATTCCTTAGGAAAGCATTTATTTTCTTGTGCCGTCTTATAGAATTGCAAGAGTGGCTCCCCTATCTGAGGAAGGAGGAGTTTATAAAACTTGGCACTCAGTCCATCCGGACCTGGTGCTTTGTATCTCTTACTATCTTTGATAATAGATACCAGCTCTCCCAGTTGTATCGGCCGGTTGAGCCGCTCCAACTGCTCTGTGGACAGTTTAGGGATGTGTAGAGAATCAAAAAATTCCTCTTCCTCTTTCTTGCCCCCCGTCGTATCATCCTGATACAGGGCCTCGTAAAACTCCCGGAACTTAGAGCATATCACTTTACCAGATGTGATAGGGTGACCTCTGTCATCTCTTAATTTGTCAATACAAGTTTTCCCCCGATTCAGCCGCACCAAGTTCGCTAATAGTCTACCTGCTTTGTTCCCAAACCGGAACAACCGGTGAGCTCCCCTCTGCATTTGTCTTTGGGCTCTTGTATGGAGCAAAGTGTTCAGAGTACGTAAAATGGCGAAATAGTCCTCTTTGTGTGTCTGGTCATTCTGTTGTGCTAATCATTGTTTAGCCACACTAAGTTGCCCCTCCAGCTCCAGAATAGATTTATGTAACGCTTTCGATTTAGCAATGACATAGGAGGTCACATCTCCTCTCAACACAGCCTTACTAGCCTCCCAGAAGAGAATGGGATCCGTCTGGTGATCCCTATTATGATGTTCATACTCCTCCCACTTCCCCACCAGATACTGCTTGAATTCTGTGTCATCTACCAAGTGACTGGGAAATCTCCATAATCTGGCTCCTACCTCCCTTGCCCTATCCGTGATATCAATCCAGATCAAAGCATGATCGGAGATCTCTATAGGCCCAATTTGCGCTGTGGTGGTTCGCGAAAACAAAGCTTCCGAAATGAGAATGTAGTCAATACGGGACATTGTCGATTGCGCCCGAGACACATGCATGTAGTCTCTTTCTAGCGGGTGTAGCGTGCGCCAAATATCTAATACTTGCAACTCTTGGCAGAGAAAAGCAATTCCCTTGGGAGTACGTCCAGAGCCATCGCGCCTCCCCTGTGATCTATCAAGTGCCGCCTCCTTAACGCAGTTAAAATCCCCTAGTAACACCAACTCCCCCTGCATGAGTTCCATTAGTTTCCCAGTCAGAGCTTTAAAAAAGGTGTGATCGTATACATTTGGGGCATACACTGAGCATATAGTAAGAACCCTACCGTGTATGCTCCCTATAAGTATCAGGAATCGTCCCTTCGGGTCCACCACTTGCTGCGTCACAGAAAAAGGCACTCTTTTATCAATTAAAATAGCAGTTCCAGCCTTCTTATTCAGCGCCGGCGCAGCAAAACATTGGCCCACCCAGCTTTTCAGTAATTTTTTGGATTCAACTTTCATGAGATGGGTTTCTTGTAAGGCCGCTATGCCCACTTTTGCCCTTTGCAAGGCGCTTAGAATTTTTTGCCTCTTAATAGGGGTACCTATTCCTCCCACATTCCAGGAACTTATTCTGAGGGTAGTCATCCTATACCCCGTTTTACCAAGCTTTTCCCAGCCTCAGTTGTAGACTCTCACCAGAAGGCCTCCCAGCCTAGACCCTCCGACTCTGTTATTGCAGGAGCCTGAGCCCATCCCCCACGCACCCAGTCAGTTCGTCCTTTGTCTCTAACTCCCTTCCCTTGTCTCTTCCTCCCACCCCCCCCAATCTGATCCCTCCCGCCCTGCTCATTCGTCTCCCACCACATTAGTAACACAAACTGCCAGAAAACTCCCCAACCCATAGCCCCCCCAATACCCTTACGTGAAATCAGATAAGAACTCCCCGTATAAACGAGGTTAGAGATCCGTGTAGCATGCGTTCGGGTGCTGCCCCCCACATTAACTTGTAAGGTCTTCATCTTATAGCAGTTCTCTGCACTGTCTCTGCTGCTCATGTCCAGCTTAAGAGAACAAAGTATCATGGTCCTGAATATGTCCTACCGGGAGCAATTGTCAGGACTGGAACAGAAACTCAAGGTAGTCCCATACCCTTGTGGGTAAGTAATGTTCCCCCTGACCGGGGTTTGTGCCCGCAACATGGACCAAATCGGAACGCGTGGCTCTCATTGTCAGCGACAGCCCACTTCAGGGAACTTCACGAGTGCTACTCTCATTTAACTGCTTCAGCCAATCCCCCGCTTTGTCCGGCTCCACAAACTGCAGGGTCTGGCCATTTCTCCAAACTCTCAAAGTCGCAGGATACTGAAGCGCGAAGCGGATGTTTTTGGCGAACAGGGTGCTGCATGTATTAGTAAACAGTTTCCTTTTGGCAGCCACTGCTGCCGAGAAATCCTGAAAAATAACAACTTTTGATCCTTGATAAGTAAGAGCCGATGACTTCCGGAAGGCAGTCAGAACTTGGGTTTTGTGAGTCCAGTCCAGAAATTTAGCGATCACCAAGCGTGGCCTAGTCGCCAGCTCTTTCCTGGGGCCTATCCGGTGCGCCCTCTCCACAATCAGCTTGCCTGCGAGGGACGGCAGCTGTAACTCCCGTGGTAGCCATTCCTCCAGCAGACCCTTGAGCTCACTATCAGGTATATTTTCTGGGAGGCCTAGAAATTTTAAATTATTCCTTCGCGCACGGTTTTCTAGGTCCTCCAGCTTGTTCTCGGCAGCCACAATCGCCGATTCCAATTTTGTCACCCCCGCCGCCATTGCCACGTGCTCTTCCTCCGCGGCCGCAATTCTTCCCTCTGCTATATCGATCCTGCGCCCCACATCGGATATCGAGTCTTTTATGGCTTGAATGCTCTCGTTGAGCCCCACAAATTTGGGGTCTAGCCCCGCAATCACCGCCGCCGATAAACGCTCGATCGCTGATTCATTCAGCCCTCCTCCCTCCGGGCCTCCCCGTGCATCTGCCATCTTGTTTTCAGGCTCCGAGATTTATTTTTATCTTTTTTCACCGGCTTACCGGGCATGCCCATCCGCGGCGAGGTACTCTCTCGGATGCGCTTCAGGTTGGATAGCTAAGATGTCCAAACAGGCTCACGAACACCTTCCCGTCTCGTGGGGAGGCCCGGATTCAGAGGGGCAGCACCTGGAGCGGAGCAGCTTGCGACTTGCCCTGCTCACCGCATCACGTGATCTCCTCAAGCTCAGTTTTTACAGAGTCTCCATAAAGTTCAAGTGTACCATTTCTCTGGTTTTATGGAACAGCCTTACTTTATTCTCTCCCTGGGTTAGCTACAAGGCTCATTCCTACATTACCTCTCTTAAATACAAGCTTCTAGCTTTTCAGATACAGCTCGGTACAACAAAGTAACTTAACAATCTGGGTTTAAATCTACCTTTCTAAAGCTTAGCTTAACCTGATTAACACAGACACACAAAGTAATTAGATATGTAAGTACCACAGTCATAATGCTGCAGTTTACTTTGGCAGTGCAATTTTAAAAAAGTCAAACAAAGTTCCAGCAGCAATTAAAACATGCCATCAGCTGTGCTGCAGTTTTCCTCTCTCTTTCTAGATCTCCATTGGCAGTGCCATTCAAACTAGGCAAACCCTTCCTTTTTGCCATGCCCATCTAAACAAGATACTCACATACTTGCTTACAGTATATAATGGTTTTCTTTTAACCCAACTCCTCATATAACTCTCACTAGATATAACAAGGGGTTTCCCAGGATATTACACTCCCTGTCTTTATTTCTGAGAGCCTGGCTTCGTACAGAATGTTATCTAAGCACTTCAACTTCACAGCCCCTTTAAATGTCACCACAATGTCCTTTCCCCTAATAATTCAAGACATCAACTTAACTTAATAGCTGAAGAATTCATGAGGTTCTGTTTCATCCTCTCCTGAGGCTGGCTTGGTAGCAGATTGGAGCTGTCTCTCCCTTGATCTAACATTCCCACTGCGTCTTCATCTGTTTGCCTCCTTGCTAATGCAAAGGCTGCCCAATTATTGCACCTGGAAGCTATAAGAGGTAGCAGGTAAGCCCTCAGTGCTGTGGAATAGTTGACGCATCCTCAAGAGTGAACCCCCGAGACCTATATCAATGGTTGGCAAATGTGACCTGTAGTGGAACAGTCTAGAGGTTCACCTTTACTAGTTGCCTCCTCTGCAGGTTGAGCCTTGGATTTTAGTGGCTGTCAGGACTTAGGAGGGACCCTATGGTGGAGGTGGTAACTAGAGTCTAGACTTACACTAGAATCTGAGTAGGCAGCAGGCTTAGAGGAGTCAGAAAAGGGCCAAGATTGGGGCAGGCAGTGGGTTAGAAATGTCAGACACCACATCCTGGCTCGCTCCCAATCCTTGTCCTTGGCCTGGACCCAGGCCTGGCTCCATGACCTGCCCAGGAAGCCAGGTCCGGATGCCAGGGCCTCAGCCCATACCCAGACCCAATGCTAGAGCCCAGCCAGGAGGCCAGGTCCTGATACCTAGGCCTCAGCCTAGTCCAGGGCCTAGAACCAGGCTCAATGCAAGGGCCCAGCCAGAGGCCGGGCCCAATGGCATGACCTGGCCTGATGGCCAGGTCCCAATGCTGGGAGCTCAGCTTGGACCTAGGCCCAATGCTGGGGCCTGGCCTGGAGACCAGGTCCCAATGCCACACCTTGGCCCAGGCTCAAGCCCTGAGATAGGGGCCCATGCCTTAGAGTTCCTCTTCGGTGTCTTCTTTCTTCAGCTTTTCTTTGCCAACATACACTGGAGTTGTTGTGCCAAGAGTGTGCAATATCTCCACAGAGGGCACCAATCTGATGTAAAGCAGTTGAATTAGCAGCTGCACAGAAAAATGGCACTCTCTGCTGGTTAGGATGCACCAGAGTTAATTAACTCTGCTGCAGCAACCCCAGCTGATGGCATCAGTAAGGCAAGAAGAGCCAAAGAATGAAGACACCAAAGAGGAGCTAGGAAACCTAGTCTCCTGGACCAGGCCCTGGCCTAGGTAAAGGCCTAGGCATTGGGCGGGCCATGGCATCAGGCCTAGGTGCAGGCCCTGGCTTAGACTGAGGCCTAGGCAGTGGGACTGGACTACCATGGCAGGCTGTGGTGTCAGCCCTGGGCAAGGGCCCTGGCCTAGGCTGAGGCCCAGGCCTTGGGTCCAGGCTTCAAGTATGGGCCTTGAGTAAGGCCTAAGCAGAGATCACAGTGAACTACCAATGCTGAGGTTTATGCAACAAGGCTTCAGGAACAGTTGGCCTTGACGCTTAGGCTCAGGCCAAAGCCTTGACCTTATGTAGGCTTAGGCCTTGGTAGATTACAATAACCTTGGCCTAGCTCCCCTAGACCTCATCTGCAGATCCCTCCCTGACCGGGTAGGTGGGGGCCGGTGAGGATCTCCAGGTTGGAGGGATGTATGGGGGCACAGGAGTCCATCGGAAATCCCCTATTTCTTTCATTTTTCTAGTTATTGGTCGGGGGGGGGGGGGGATGTTCAATATTTAATTCATTTTTTTTAAGCTAAAGAAAAAATTAAGCATTTTATGAAATAAAATTCTTGGTAAAAACAAGTCCCCCAAAAATGAAACAAAAAACAAAATGAAAATTTCTCCCTTCCCGCCCTTAAAAAGTGAAATCCAACATAACTCCAAACTTCCAATACAGGCCATTCCAATATCAGGCTGTGAACCAAACTCAGTCAGAGGAGAGGATGTGAAATGTCAGTCCCTGCAGGCAGAACATGTGTTGCACAAAAATTATAGCCAATTTAGGCACAGATGGGAGTCTGGGAAGAGGAATGAAATGTGCCATCTTTGTGAATCTATCCATAACTACCCATATGGTGGTATTGCCACCAGAGAGGGGAAGGTCACAGACAGAATCTATGGCCACATAGGTCCAGGGTTCCATGGGAGCCAGCAGTGGCTGTAACAACCCCCCATGATCATGCTCTGATATTTTTATGCATGGCACATGTTAGGCAGGATCCTACTTAATGCTGAATGTCTGTCTTCATCTGAGACCACCAGTAGTGTTGCATGCTTAATTCCAATGTTTGGGTGATGTCAGGATGATCAGATAGATCGGAGAAATGATCCTTTTATCTAGGTGTTGGGGCACCACCATCTTGCCAGGAGGAATTGTGAAAGTGGTAGCAACCACAATCTTGGCCGGGTGAAAAATGTGTTTTGGGGGTTCCAGAGTTCCTTCTGTATTGAAGATGAGGAAAGAGAATCAGCTTGAAGTTCTTGTGAGCAGGCCGATACCAGAGCTGAAAGTCAAGCCAGTTCAAAAACAAGGACCAGCAAGCTTGACTGGGATTCAACGTCTGAGCTTGAGCCAAATGTTAGTTTTTTGTGATTTCTATAAATGTTTACTGGACACATAACACCTTCCAGCAGATATTTCCATTTTTCCAAGGCTAGTTTGATCATTAGTGGTTAACAATCAGCAATGGTATGATTCTTTTCTGTCAGACAGAATTTCTTTGAAAAATAGAATCAAGTCAGGAGAGTACCATTATGATTATGTTGTAGGAGGACAGTGCCTATCCAGAGAATAGACATATCTACCTCCAAGATGAATGGCTTAGATAGATCCAGGTGGAGTAAGCACACATCAAGAGTGAACTCCTTTTTCAGCTGCTCAAAGGCCTGAATAGCATCCGAGGTCCAATTCTTGGTGTCTGAGCACTTTTTTAGTAAGGGCTGTGAGTGGAGCTGCAAAGGAAATGTAATCAAGGATAAATTGCCTGTAGAAGTTTGTGAATCCCAGGAAGTGATGCAGCGCCTGAGGCCTATAGGTCAGAGCCACTCCGATATGACTTTTAATATTTCTGGGTCCATTCAAAGGCCTTGAACTGAAACAATATATCCTAGGAAGGGAAGTTCTTAAGAACATAAGAACATAAGAAAATGCCATACTGGGTCAGACCAAGGGTCCATGAAGCCCAGCATCCTGTTTCCAACAGTGGCCAATCCAGGCCATAAGAACCTGGCAAGTACCCAAAAACTAAGTGTTCCTGTTTGAAGGTACACTTCTCTAACCTAGTGTAGAGATGTTGCTTATGGAGTATTTGAAAGACCTGTGTTACGATTCTGCTTGTGGGATAGGCCCACAAGCAGTTCCTCACCTTGTTTGCTGCCTGGAGGCCATCGCTGACTTTGTCATTGTTGCTGCTTCCGTTTCTCAGTGGGCTGTCGTCATCTCCGCATCTCTTCGCGGCCAGGTCGTCACAGCCGATGTTCCCTCTGCGGCGGGACAGACGCCACTGCCAATGCTGCTGCCGCCATCCCGCTTCATGACATGGGCCGCCATGGCTCTTCCTCATGGCCTGGTGGCCACTGCCAACTCTGCAGTCTTCCCCACGGCCTGGGGGCTGCCTCCTCTGACTCTTCGTGGCCAGGAGGCCGCCACCAATGTCCTCTTCAGCAGCCTTGAGGCCACCCCGAAGCTCCTCACCATATGGCCAGGAGGCCTACATCGCCGGGCCCTCTTCTATGGCCTGGAGGCTGCCTCCAACATGCTCTTTGCTGGCCAGGAGTCCACCCTGGAGTACCTCTTCATGTGGCAGGGAGCCACCATCAATCTTTGTTGCTTCGCGGCAGGGAGCCGATCACGTCGGGGCCTTCTTCTTCCTGTGTGGCAGGAAGCCACTCTCCAAGGTTCTGCCTCTTCCTTAGGCATGTGGATGCATCTCCTCTCCTCATTTAAAGGGCCAGTTCTTCTGGTTCCTCCTTATGATGTCATCGAGGCGTTTCCTCTTCAGCCCTACAAAAGGGCTCAGCCTTCAGTCAGTCTGCGCCTTCGCAAGGAGTGGAGTCAGTCCTCTCCTGGTTCTTCAGTTACAGCTCTTCATTCCAGGAGTCCTCCGTGATCCCTCTTCACTTCTTCAAGGTACTCTGTTCCTCGTTGGTCCTCCTTGTCTTCGTCCATGGTTCTTGAACCTCCATCGTCGTCTTTATTCCATGTTCTGGTCTCTCGTTGGATCCCATCCTCTTGTCTTCAGATGTCCCAATATCTCTGTGTCTTCAGATGACCTGATGTCACCATGTCTCCAGATGTCTTCCCGTCTTCATATGTCCTGATGTCTCCATGTCTCCATGTCCAGACGTCTCCCTATCTCAGATGTCCTGACATCCCCTTGTCTTCGGATGTCCAGATGTCTCAGCTTTCTGATTTCTTCATCCGTCATGTTCCAGTTGTCCCTGTGGTGCTGCTCTCTTTAAGTCCCCTGATGTGCAGATGCCATAGATGTCCTGATGTCCCAAGGTACCGGTGTCCATGCATATCCAATGTCCTATATTCCAAACCTGATGTTCCAAGTCTTGCTTCTGATGTCCTTTGACAGGTTCTGATCCTGAAGTACTATCAGTCCTCAAGCTCTGGGTTCAGCCCACTCACCCTCAACCTCGTCTCCAACTGACCTTTCCTGGGAGTAAATCCGTATCTATCCAATGTCCATTTCCTGATATTTCCTGGTGTCTGGAGCCCTCTTCGGCAGGATCTGTCTTCGAGCACTGCCTGGATTCCTTCCTTGTCCTGAGCCTCAGTCCTGCTTGTTCCACTCTCCGCGTGGTCTGCAACCAGCCTCTTCAAGTTGTGTAGGGCGTGCCATGAGCACTCCAGGAGAGAGGGGGTACCAACATGGCCATTTGGCTAGGGCCTACAGTGTTCAAGGGGCCTATTTTTGTTGGGAAACATTTTAAAAAAAGCTAAATATATCTATTTCTAATATGTATAAATAAAAATTTCCATTGTAATTAAAGAATTTGCTAACAAATAAGCTCGTAAAGCCTTCTTACATAAATAAAAATTATTTGGGAAATTTAGAAAATGATTTCTCTTATAAAGTATCACATCAGAACCTACATAGAGGCCTTCTTATCTTAGCTGGCACGAGCCTAATTCCTGCTCTCACCGGCCCTTGCCATGGGACAGGCCCACTTTGGCTGTGTAGGACATCTTGAGCGGCAGCGCTTGTCTAAGTCTCTGAGTACCCTGGGTCCTCATCCTCGCCTGAATCTTCCCAAGTTCCACGTCCTCATCATAATATCTGGATCCTCACCTGACTCTCTAGAATCTACCTCTGATCTTCATCCACGTCTGAGCATCTTACGTCTGACTCCCAAGCTCCTCATGTCTTCATCTCATCTGAGTTCCAAACTACCTTTGTCCTAGTCTCATCAGAGTTCTAAGATCCAAGTTCCATGTTCTAAGTTCCTCATGTCCTTGTCTAGCCCGAGCTCCAAGTTTTCTCATGTCCTCTTCTCGTCTGTGCTCCAAGTTACCTCTTGCTCTCATCTCATCTGGCTTCCAAGTACCAAGCGTCCTCATCTCGTCTGAATCTCCAAGTGTCCTCGTCTTGTCTGAGTCCCAAGCGCCACATGTCTTCGACTCATCTGAGCCTCCGAGCTTCCTCGTCTTGTTCAAGTCATCAGCCTGGTCCAAGGCCGAGGTCCCGTCTTGTTCCAAGCTCCAGTACCATCACCTGTCCTCGACCTCTGTCCATCGTGCCACATCTGCCACTACCCAGTGGCAGGTCTGAAAGGGCTATCGAGTGGCCAGAGGGCTACCCCAGAGACCGGCATTGTGTTGCTGGGTCTCTGTCAGTGCGTGCAGGTTCGACAGAGGTTAGAACGGTGGTCAGCCTGCTCCTCTCATGCTTGGAATTGTCTTGCCTGCCGCGGCGCTTCCACGGTGCTCCTCTCTGCAGTCGCATTGTGGTCCAAGGGCACACATCTCCCTGGAATCGGGAGCACTCCCTAACGCTCCCTCCCACAGATTCCAACAACATGTTTCACAATATGTTGTTTGTCGACAATAAGAAGATTATGATGTCATCCAGGTAAACCATCAAGTGGGAGTAGAGCAGGGCACGGAAGATCTTGTTTACCATAAATTGGAAGACAATCGAGGAGTTGCACAACCTGAAAGGCATTACTAGGTACTTATAGTATCCATCACGGATGTTAAAGACGGTTTTCCACTCATTGCCCTAATCAAGTTTTATGCTCTCCCAAAGGTCCAGCTTGATGAATCCTTGTGCACTTTGAAGGCAGTCAAGGAGCTCAGAGTTCAAGGGAAGAGAATATCTTTTCTTCTTAATAATAGAATTGAGATCGTAATAATTAATACAGAGACATAATGACTCGTCCTTCTTCCCAATAAAAACATTCCTGCCTCTGCAGGCGAGGAAGAGGGATACATGAAGCCTCAGTCCAGATTTTCCTTAATGTGTTTAATTAATACCTCTGTTTCTTGAGCAGAAAGTGGGTATACTCTGCCTCTGGGTGGAAGTTTGTCTATGGCACAATTATAGAAGCGATTAGGTGGCAGATTTGAAACAGCAGCAAAGTTGGTATATTGTGGTGGCAGGCCTGAGAGTTCTGAAGTGACTGTCTGGGCCACAGGTATCACAGGAGAGACTTTGGCGAGACATTGTTCATGACAATTAGGACCCAATCTGGCAATTTGCATCATTGCCCAGTCAATGTGGGACTGATGTAGAAGGAACCATGGCAGACCCAGAATAATTGCATTGATTGCCCCAGTAAAAACCTAGAGGATGATTTGTTTTGCCTGCACGATCCCAGTTTGAATGGTCAGTGGTACTGTGATTTTAATAAATTGTCCAGTCCGGGGTTCTTTGTAAATGGAGGATATCAAGAGTAGGGTATTCAAGGGAATTGTGGGGATGCTATAGTATTCGATCAGAGTTTCATGGAAAAAGCTGCCTCTAGAGCCAGTATCTAGGAAGGCAAGAACAACGACAAGAAAGTCCCACGAGACAAATATACTGGGACTAGTAGTTGGCCTAGGTCCTTGAGCTTCCTGACTTCTTCAGGCAGCAACTTGTGAAATGACCAGGTGCAGTGCAATATAAGCAGAAATTAAATGTACGGGGGCTCTGTTTCTTGTCAGCAGAGAGCTTAAAATGATCCACTTGCATTGCTTTCTCTAGTAGTGGTCCTCACTCCGGGTGTGAGCAGTTGATTACAGGCTGCTGAAAACTTGAAGCAAGAGGGACGGGTGGCTGTTTCCTGGAACCTCATGTCTAGTCACACATCTAGGCTAATCAGCCCTTCCAAGGTATCTGGTAGGTCTCGGGCAACCAGCTCGTCTTTAATGCATTCTGAAAGTCCTTGTCAGAAAATTGTAATCAGGCTGTCACTGCTGTACTGGAGTTCAGAGGGCAAAGTGCAGAAATATATCACATATGCCCCTACAGACTGAGATCTTTACCTAATCTGTACATTCAGAAGCCTTGGAAATGGTGTGATCAGACTCATGAAATATTTATTGGAACTCTTGCAGAAAGTATGCCAGATCTCCCAAGAATGGTCATCCCTTTCCCAAACTGGAAAGGCCAAGCCAATGCAGTGCCAATGCAAAGAAATAATGTAGGTTACCTTGACTCGGTCTGTCATAAACAAGGGCACATGAACTCAAATTGCATCCAAAACTGAGAAAGCTCTATAGCTTCTGGAATCCCCTTCATACCCCAGAGGCAGAGGCAAGTGGAGCATGGGAGTACCGGGCTGCACTATAGGTGCAGGGATAGGAGCTGTAGCAGTTAAGCTGCAAGGCCTTGAAGGTAACTGGCCATTGTATTCAGCTGGTCCTGCTGCTGTTGAAGCTAGTGTGCTAGGCCGGCAATGGCAGAGGCAAGAGGCGAGTCTGCTAAATTCACAGCCTTAGCAATATATAATGGGTAACAGGTATGTGAGCCCTTAGTACTGTGGCATGGTTGTTGCAGCCGTGACGGCAAGCCCTGAAGGCTTATGCCAGCTTGTGAACGTATCCTGAATGTGACAGTCTGGAGCTCCACATCTACCAGCTGCTTCCTCCATAGTTTGAGACCTTGGATTCTGGTGGTAGCAGGACTTGGGTGGGTCCCTAGAATGGAAATGATACCTAGAGTCCAGAAACACACCAGAGTCACAGTAGGCAGAAGGCTTAGTGGAGTTAGAGAAGGACCAAGGTTGAGGCAGGCAGCGAACAAGAATAGTCAGATCCAGGTGAGGGTTCAGGAACAGGTGATAAGCACTTGTAATCAGTTCCAGGCAGCAGGCAATCATGATCATATCCAAGCAAGAGGTCAGGTCTTGAGAATCAGGGGAAGAGTGGACAAAGACACACGGAAGACACTTGTCAGGACAAATAAGGAAGACAAGGCTGGATGAGGGTGGACTAGAAAGTAAGGCTAGTCAAGGCTGAACTGGAAGGCAAAGCTTGATGAGGCTGGAGTGGAAGGGAAGGTTAGATGATGCTGGAGTGGAGGGCAAGGCTGGACAAGAAGGAAAGACTGGATGAGAAGACAAGGCTGGTTGAGGCTGAAGTGAAGGCAAGGAATCAGGATCACTGCAACATGCAGTGCTAGGTAGGAGATCTGTTGCTGAGGCAAGGTAGAGATGTCAGTCAAGTCCTATATATATATATACTGAGCTGTTAAGCACCGTAACAACGGCAAACATTTAAAAAAAATTTTTCAGTCCGCATTTCCTTCCCACACGCTCCCCCTATTCTCCCCCCTCCAACGAATAGTCAAAGGAGAAAGAATCCCCTAGGACTCGGAAACCTCACCACCTCGAAACAAAGTCCCGCCTAAGAACCCTCAATCACTCCCCACCACAACCTCAACTTCTCCTCCCTCCTCCTCCCCTTCTCCCCACCCTCCCCTCCCTCTCCTCACTCTCTCCTCCTCCCCTCCCTCACCCTCTCCCTCTCTCCTCCTCCCCCTCCCCTCAGCTCTGCCACTCTCTCCTCCCGCCCCTCAATCAACTCCCCCTCTCTCAATCCCTCCCCTTTCGCTCATCCATAACCGGCCAGAAGTGGGATTGTACATCCCTAACACGAGTCATCACCGCCGCTCCTGCTCCTGCTTGTCGACGCCGCCGCTGGTACTGCTTCTCCCACTCCTGCTCCTTGCTGCCGCCACTCCTGCTCATCGTCGTCGTCGTCGTCACCGCTCCTGGTCCTGCTTGTCGCCGCTGCCGCTGGTACTGCTCCTCCCGCTCCTGCTCCTCGCTGCCGCCGCTCCTGCTCGTCGTCGACATCGCCGCTGCCAATCCTGCTTCTGGACCCAGCGCCATTTTTTTTGGGCACGTTGCGCTCTGACTGACGTGCTCGCCTGCGCATGCGCAGTAGAGTTGCTCTCTACTGCGCATTTGCGGCACGTCAGTCAGGGCTCCCTTATCTAGTAGATATAATGCCATGGTGTATGATGTTATCAATGGGCATCATGGCCTTTCCCCCTCATGGGCCCTTTAAATGGTGTGATGTCAGGCATGTGCACGCCTATGGAGGGAGTCGTGAGATGGCAGCTCTGGTGGAATCTTTCCATGTGGAGGATGTCTGGTGGAATCCCACCACAAAAGTAGGGCCCAGCTGCTGTTGACATCTGGAATAAGCATGGCTGGTAATGGGGTCATCCTGTGGCCAGACAAATATAACAGCAGCCTTCAGCTGATGTGTGTGGACCACAGCCTAATCTGATGTCTGCTGAGATCCTCCCGAAAGCTAACCCTGGAGAATCTGCGTAGTGTAGTTTCTTAGGGGCAGCCATCTTAGATTTCCTTATTTGGCTCTAACCAGTCCCCTATTTTAGCTTCAGAGTTTGATCTATTTTTAAAGCACTGTTTCACCTGCGAAATCGCTTTTAAAATTATCCTATTAGTTATTTCAGTAGTAACTAATATTTGATTAAATGAATGTGATGAACATTTCAAATGTTCTGTCATATAAAGCTTAAACAGAAATGTCAACTATGGATGTGCATTCATTTCAAACGATATAGTCAATATCAACAAAAGTGCCTATATCATTTCATTATGTTTTTTACAATAAATGGTAGAGAAAAATAAATTTAGTGTTTATTTCTATCATTTTTTGTGTGCACTATTTGGAAATAGTTTACACAAAACCCCCTTACAAACAACCCCCTGTCCTAACCCTGGAGATGGCCGTATTCCCATAAAATGTAATATTTAATTTAAATAAAAATCCTGTCACAGACCCTGCCCTAACTCCCAACCCCTTCCCTTTGTTAAAATATAGTTTCTCTCCAGAAACCGAGCACCCTCTACCCACCCTAGACCATCTTCCTGATCCCCCTTCCCCTACTCTCCCAAATCTTCCTTGGTGGTTTAGTAAGAGCTTGGGAATTGCCCCTCTGCTCCTAGATCTGACCAGCACCATTTTAAAAAATGGTACCGACTGGCCCTTTCATATGACAAGAGCTACTCAATGGTACCAGTAGCCTTAGTAACATGATAGGGGCAAAGGGCTGGCTGGAGACATTTTGGAGAATGGTTCTGGCCAGGTCTGGGAGTGGAAGGGTCCCTCTTGGGCCCCACTAGACCACCAGGCAAGATTTGGCTAGAATCAGTATGGGGAATGAGAAACATAAACAAATGAGAAGAACATTTTTTTATCATTTGTGGTTACTCTCCATTTATTTTGGGGGTCCAAAATTTACTTATTCATTGCATGTTACCCATTCATTTCAAATAAATGAACATCCCAAGTGGCCAAACAGGTGTATGAAGCAATGCAAAAGCTAGAAAGAAGCTTGGCTGCATATTCAGAGGAATGGACAGCAAAGAATGGGAGATATTGCCCTTATAGAGGTCCCTTGTGAGACCTTATGTGTATAATTTTGGAGACCATACATTCCAAAATCTATAAACTGGTTGTGGTTGGTCCAGAGTATGGCTAATAAAATGGTCAGTGGTCTTTATTCTAAAGTATATGGAGATAGACTCAAAGATCTAAATATTTATACCCTAGAAGAAAGGTGATATAGATATGTAATAGAGATTTTTAAATTCCTCAAAGGTTTCCATGCACAGAAGGCTAGCCTCTTTTAAAGGAAAAGAAGCTCTAAAAGCAATCATCCTCCCAGTGGAGTTGGTGGAGACAAAAACAGAATGTGAATTCAAGAAAGCATGGGATGAAGATAGGGGATCTCTGAGGGACTGAAGGGAATTGTAAAGTTAATTTACTTGGGCAGATGGACAGACTAGATAAGCTATATGGTCTTTTTCTGCCATAATGTTTTTATATTTCTAAGTTTATATGAATATTTGTGGATTTCTTGAAAATCAGAACTGCTTGCAATCTCCTTGAGAACCTTTATGTGGTGTAGATGGCTATAGGTAATTAGCAGATTTAACTAATAATCTGAAGATACAAATTCAATAGTTTTAAGGGAGAAGTTGCTTATACGTTTTGAGAGGTAATCAGTCATTTTTATTATAGCAGCATAAGTATACAAGATATCATATGCTATATGTATTTTCTTTTGTTTTGTTTTAAGTTTGATTTAATAGAGCATAGCATTGTTATAAAAAATGAGATTGAAGAATCTAAATATGTACACCCTGGAGGAAAGGAGGAGCAGAGGTGATATGATACAGACTTTCAGATACTTGAAACGTTTTAATGATCCAAAGGCAACAACAAACCTTTACCATAAAAAAAAAATCAGCAGAACCAGGGGTCACGATTTGAAGCTCCAGGGAGGAAGATTCAGAACCAATGTCAGGAAGTATTTCTTCACGGAGAGGGTGGTGGATGCCTGGAATGCCCTTCCGGAGGAAGTGGTGAAGACCAGAACTGTGAAGGACTTCAAAGGGGCGTGGGATAAACACTGTGGATCCATAAAGTCAAGAGGCCGCCAATGAAGAGTAGGTGACTCGCCAGAATGATGGCTACTGCCTGGAGACAATACCCTTATTCAATAAACATACACATGGTTACTGTGACTCCAACATCACTCTAAGCTTCAACAGCAAGAGGAAATGTGGAAAAAAGGATTTGCACTCACAAAGACGGGAGTAGCTGGCTTGTTACGGCGGTTACTACCCCAAACCAAATAACCAAATTACTACCTCCACCTTCCTCTATTCCTGATGCCTTTCAACTAGCTTGATCACTCCATTCTTATACTTCACTTTCAATGCATATCCAGCATAGTTCTCTGCTTCAACAGCGGGGGAGAAGAAAAACTGTTATTTCACACATCCAGCAGAGCTCTCTCCTTAAACGGCAGGGGAGAAGAAAAAAGGGTTCGCACTCACAAAGCGGGGAGTAGCTGGCTTGTTACGGCGGTTACTACCCCAAACCAAATGTACCTGATACTTCACTCTCGACGCATATCCAGCATGGCTCTCTGCTTCAACGGCATGGGAGAAAGACTGATACATCACGAATTTCCAGCATAGCTCTCTGCTTCAACGGCAGGGGAAAAGAAAAACTGATACTTCACGCATATCCAGCATAACTTCAACGGCAGGGGAGAAGAAAAAAGGATTCACACTCACAAAGCGGGGAGTAGCTGGCTTGTTACGGCGGTTACTACCCAAAACCAAATGTGCCTGATACTTCACTTTCGATGCATGTCCAGCTTGGTTCTCTGCTTCAACGGCAGGGGAGAAGAAAAAAACTGATACCTCACGCATATCCAGCATAGCTCCCTGCTTCAACGGCAGGGGAGAAGATAAACAACCAATAGGGGCTGTATAGCATAGTCTGGGTAAAAGCGGGTGAGCGTGGGTGTGGCTTGCTTGTTGCGGCAGTTACTGCCCCTACTACCTCTAACTAATCAAGCTAGATATTTCACTTGGATGCAGCTCCATCACCACTCTCTGCATTAATGGTGGGGGTGGAAGGGAATTAGAACCAAGAGCTAAGAGAAACAGATAAGTGTGAGAGAAAGGGTGGGGGAAGCTTGCTGGGCAGACTGGATGGGCCATTTGGTCTTCTTCTGCCGTCATTTCTATGTTTCTATGTTTCTATATGTAATTATGCAATGCCAAGCTAAATAACCCAGCAGAAAGGTAATTAAGCTAGTTTTATCTCATCCTTAGTCACTGGTGAGTAACACTGTTGCAGAAATCTAGGACCTGTCTCAGCAATCCATGGGGAAAATCCAGCAAATCTCCAGTAGGTGAATGACAGGAAAGTAGAATCCAGAGGCCTCATAGACATATCTGTGAAGTATGCTGGCAGGAACAGAGTAAATAAGTTCTTGACTTTTTTAGTTCTTTCAGGAAAAAGTTAGCATGGTACCTTCTCCAAGATTTGCAGAGCAGGCTGTGTTGAGCATGGAATTCAATCTTAGACTTGCAGTTTCATGGGTATAGTGAAATGCAGAAGTCAAAGTTTTAGGAAAGGAAATCCCCTGGAAAAAATCAATTGTGAAAAGTCCAATTAGGAAAATCACTTATAAAAATGCCCATAATCTGTACAGATCAGAGTCTTTTTCTTTGTTTGGAACCTCATTTCATATTCAGTTCCATAGGATCCAACATCAATCTTGATTAGAAGTCACTACTGTCTATTAGGGATGTGCAGAGCAAAATTTTATGTTCATATTTTTTATGTCCGAAAGGGGGTCCCACTTGCGGCCAATATGGACATAAAAAAAATCCAATGAGTTGGGTATATGTACATATGTGCAAAAAAAAAATTTAAACCCCCTCACCCTCCTTAATCCCCCCCCCAGACTTACCACAACTCCCTGGTGATCGAGCGAGGAGTGAGGACGTCATTTCTGCAATCCTTGGCGAGAAGCATGTGACGTCGGTGGCACGTCGAGTGACGCGGCGTCACGTGATTCCCGGCTCGTTCGCGCCGGACGGCTCGTTCGGCCCAAAAAGAACTTTGGCCAGCTTGGGGGGGCCTCCTGACCCCCCCAAGCTGGCCAAAAGTTCTTTTTGGGCCGAACGAGCCGTCCGGCGCGAACTCGCCGGGAATCACGTGGCGCCGCGTCACTCAGACGCGACGTCACGTGATTCCCGGCAAGTTCGCGCCGGACGGCTCGTTCGGCCCAAAAAGAACTTTTGGCCAGCTTGGGGGGGCCTCCTGACCCCCCCAAGCTGGCCAAAAGTTCTTTTTGGGCCGAACGAGCCGTCCGGCGCGAACGAGCCGGGAATCACGTGACGCCGGCGTCACTCGACGTGCCGCCGACGTCACATGCTTCTCGCCAAGGATTGCAGAAATGGCGTCCTCACTCCTCGCTCCATCACCAGGGAGTTGTGGTAAGTCGGGGGGGGGGGGGGGATTAAGGAGGGTGAGGGGGTTTATATTTTTATTTTGGCTCAACAATCGCGATTTCCCACATATCGAACATATCTATGTTCGATATGTGGGAAATCCGATCGTTTATGTCGAATCAATTTTTTAAGTAAAAAAAAAATATGAGTTGCGTTTTACTAATGCAGTCAATCCGAATGCACACCCCTACTGTCTATAAACACAGGATTGGTGGGATCTCAGTCCAGATGCATATGTATCTTCTCACTATGGGTAATGAAATTCATCAGTGGATAGTTGCTATTTCATACCTAGTTTCATGGCTGGATAGAAAATTTTCACCAAGGACATACTTACAGTTTTGTTTGTTCTCGGTTTTCTAACATATTGTGAGATCAGTCAGATATCTGATAGGAAAGAACAATTGCAATTTCTTCCCAGTCCTCTATGAAATTGCCAAGATCATTACATGGCTGAAGACTCCATTTTTGTGTTGTTTTGCTTGCATATTGGTTCAGTGCATTTCCATGACTACAGGCCCAGATTCAATTATGCACATCCTTTTTTAGAATCTTTGGCATTTACCCTATACTTGACTTAGGACAAGAATTGCTTATGCATAAATAAAATGTGAAAGATAACAAAAAACAGAACACCATCTAATGTTTTAATGTAATGCATTCTTGTTTTAATGTAATGCATTCTCTTGCACAGGTTTTTTGTTGTAATGTAAACCGACGTGATTTGTAACTTGTAACAAGAATATCGGTATATAAGAATCCTAAATAAATAAATAAATAATGTTTAATTACAGCAGAGATTTTACATTTTCTGAACAGCTCTTATGATTCTACCTATTGCTCGTCTTAGAGCTCCTTTCACATCATTATTTCTCAGACTATAGATGAATGGGTTTAGCATTGGTGTGACAACTGTGTATATCACAGTAACCCACCAGTTCCTTTTCTGGTTATAGGTAGAAGAAGTCTGATAATAGGTAAAAAAAGCAGATCCAAAGAAAAAGATGACCACAATGAGGTGAGAGGAACAGGTGGAGAAAGCTTTGCATCTTCCCTCAGCAGACTTGATGCCGAGTATGGTGGAGAAGATGCAAATGTAAGAGATGAGTATGCAAAGGAAGGTGCTCATTCCTACCGTGGCTCCTTCAATAAACATTACTAGTTCATTAGTGGAGACATCAGAGCAGGCAAGCTTCAGCAATGGCTGGAGGTCACAGAAAAAGTGGTCAATGATATTTGACTTGCAAAATGACACCCGACACATCAACAAAGTGAGTAATATGGAATGAAGATTAGAAATTGTCCAGCAACCAGTCACAATCAGACTACAAAGTTTCCTGCTCATCTCCAAGGCATAATGGAGAGGATTGCAAATAGCCACATACCGGTCATATGCCATTGCTGAAAGTAGAAAACACTCATTAATACCGATAGCAAGAAAGAAATACATCTGTGCCATACAGCCAGGGTAAGAAATGACTTTACTCTTGGAAAGGAAGTTGGCCAATAGTTTAGGGACAGTGACAGAGGTGAAACACATGTCCACAAAGGACAAGTTACAGAGGAAGAAATACATGGGGGTTTTAAGTTTAGGGTCAGTGACTATTAATGCCATCATGACAATATTTCCTAGCAAGTTAAGCAGGTACAGAGTTAAAAACACCAAGAAGAGTGTGATCTGATATTCTGGAAAATCCGACATTCCTGAGAGAATGAATGATGTCACTCTGGTATGATTTTCAGTTTCCATTTATTGTTAATACCTGCAAAAATTAAAATGAGTTGAAATGAGTTGACAATCAGATGAACAATTAAATGCTGTATACAATTTTTTCATCATGCATTCTTTTCACTTTTTTGAAATATTGATTCAGGTGCTATTGGAAATTCTTATTTCTTATTAATTTGAAGGATGTAATTTAAATTCTTCCAGCTCTGACAACATACTTGATGGGGCTTTTTATTTGTACATAAGACATCTTTTCTAATTCATATTGTATTGGGAAATTATTTAAAATGTTGTGAATAATCTCTAGAGGAATAGCCATGAAAGCCTGGTAGAGAAAAAAAATGACGAAGTGGCTACTGTCCTTGAAAGTTCATGCTTCAAGAAATTGGTTATTCTATAAGCTGCCACACAACTCATGTCATTTTTTATTAAAATGTTGTACTACATGTTAGAATAATATATATTATTGTAACTTAGTTTAGGTGAAAGTTATTTCTAGCTCTTAGATGTATTAGCATCTGGAGAGAAGAGAATGGAAGGAGTAAAGGAGAGATTTGCCCCATTTGGAAGTCTTAACTATCTTTAAAATCTACAAGCTTCCAATACTGAGAATATTTTTGATATGTCTCTCTGATGGTAGAAAAGCCAGTTTCTCCAATATGGATTGTATTTGTAATAGAAATATATGTGCATGCTGGAATAATTTATTGCATTCCTTTTTAAACAATCTTTTAGAGATTTTTAACATGAGGTTTTATTGCTTTGATCTATTATACTGCTTTGTGATTCTGGTTTTTTGGTTATAGGTTGCAACCAAGCCTTGCAGTATGTGTTAAATAGTTTATATGTTATACTTAAGAACATAATAAAATAATATATGCCATACTGGATCAGACCAAATGTCCATCAAACCCAGTATCCTGTTTCCAACAATGGCCAGACCAAGTCCCAAGTACCTGGCAAGTATTCAGACATTAGATAAATCACAAGCTACTATTGCTTATTAATTACTAGGGATGTGAATCGTTTTTGACGATTTAAAATATTGTCCGATATATTTTAAATCGTCAAAAATCATTAGGGCCACGATACAATACCAATTCCCCCGATTTATCGTCAAAAAATCGTAAATCGGGGGAAGGGGGAGGGCAGGAAAACCGGCACACTAAAACCCCCTAAAACCCCCCCCCGACCCTTTAAATTAAATCCCCCACCCTCCCGAACCCCCCCCCCCCAAATACTTTAAATTACCTGGGGATCCAGCGGTGGTCCGGAACGGCGGCAGTCCGGAACGGCCCCCTCAATTGAATCGTGTTGTCTTCAGCCGGTGCCATTTTGCAAAATGGCCACCGCAAAATGGCAGCGGCCATAGACCAAAACGATTCGATGCAGGAGGTCGTTCCGGACCCCCGCTGGACTTTTGGCAAGTCTTGTGGGGGTCAGGAGGCCCCCCCAAGCTGGCCAAAAGTTCCTGGGAGTCCAGCGGGGTTCCGGGAGCGATTTCCTGCCACGAATCGTTTTCCGTACGGAAAAAGGCGCCGGCAGGAGATCGACTGCAGGAGGTCGTTCAGCGGCGGTCTGGAACCCCCGCTGAACGACCTCCTGCAGTCGATCTCCTGCCTCCTGACCCCCCCAAGCTGGCCAAAAGTTCCGTTTGTTCAAGACGAGGGGTCCGGGAGCGGAACCGCGGTGGACCACGTGACGGCCGCGTCATCGACGTGACGCGGCCGTCACGTGCTCCTCGCAAAACCACTGGGAGGAATGGCTTCCTGACTCTCCGCTGGACCACCAGGGAGTTTTGGTAAGTTTTGGGGGGGATTAAGGAGGGTGAGGGGTTTAAATTTTTATTTAGGATCAACGATCGCGATTTCCAACGTATTCAACATAGCTATGTTGAATAAGTTGGAAATCCGATCGTTTTCGCCTCATCACTTTTTTAAGTTAAAAAAAAAAAGTTGCGTTTTACATTTAAGTTCAAAATGAATGCACACCCCTAGGGATTATGCTCGAGCAGGTAAAGGTGAAAAACACAGCCCCTCATGAACCCAGGAGCTGGGGACCCCCATGATAGCATGGCTAATTCAGCCCTGCTATCGACGGGAAAAAGCAAGTTTGCCTACTGTAAATGGTGTTTCCGTAGATAGCAGGATGAATTAGCCATGCTATCCACCCGCCTCTCTGGACAGCTGCGCTAGCACATACTAATGTTTCTTTTCTGCTATGATACAGACTGAGGCTGCACAGAAACCCCTGCGCAGGCAGGGCAGCTGGACAGAGCTAAGTTCTGTAACAGCTTTGGCAAGCTCCGCCTCGTGACGCCTAGAGGATGTTAATTCATCCTGCTATCTAAGGAAACACCATTTACAGTAAACAAACTTGCTTTTCTTTTCCTCCAGTGTTGTATTACAGGAAGAGTCTGGCTTCATGGAATTTCCAGTTCAAGTCTTGTCTGCATATTTCTTTTTCTAATTTTGTGGTCTGTATTCTATATTTTGTTGAGCGATGCCTGTATTTTTTCTGAGTGATCAATTTGAGGCATTCTGCTAGCTTATAATATCTGTATAGGGATATGTAGCAATCCACTTTGTTCTGTTTTCCAATCTGTGCCTCCCAATAGGGGATTTGTTGGTGTACCAGGACATGTGGAAATATTTGCAATGGTGTATTTTCATCGATAGGATTTTGTGCTGTTTTTGGTATGCATAGTAGTAGAGTGAGTGCTTGAGGTGATACCAGAATTTGAATATTCTTTTTTTCAGATGGTGAACAGTAAGAGGAATCATTTTAGTTCTATTTTGCTCTGGGATGTGCATGAAAAGATCTTTTGATTTGGTGCATTTGGTTCAGTGATTTGTTTCATTTGGTTTGGAGCCAAAATATTTATCTGGGGTTTTTATCATGTCATTCATTTATTTATTTCCCATTAAAGTCCATGGGGAAGCAAGGCATAGTATTTTAAGCTCTGAACTTGGACAAAGCAGGAAAACCCCCAAGTCATGCCAAGAGAGAGAGAGTGTGCAAATTTATTTGTTTATTTATTGGAAGATGTGGAATATAAGAATATATATTGTTACATGGATGTCTAGTGGTGTATAATCCTTGATTTCACTTTCCAGTAGGTTTAATTTCTCTTGGTGTGATTTGTCTTGGTAAGATCTTAATGTTCAATATCTTTTAGATGTACTAGAAGTGTTCAGTACAGATTTTATCCTTCTAGATTGTGAAACCACATTTGCTTTTTTATGGCCATTTCTCATGTCCCAATAAGAATTATTCGATTTCAGACTTAGTTTTTTCATGCACTCTGACTTATTCCATTTCAGTTCAAAACGAAAGTGAGGAAAGAATACCTCTGTTAAACCTTAAAAGATTAATATTCAAAGCTGTTTAAATGGCAAATTTTGAATATCCTCCTTCCTTAAACTGCCAAAAGTAAGCTGAAGAAGTCTTTATCTGGATAAGATTTAGCCTAATAAGAAAGGTGCAATCTGGGAGCATTAGGAGGCAAGCTGTGAGTTGCAAAGATAAGATAGTTACACAGCGTTTTTCCCTGTTAACTATGAATTTCAAAATTAATTTCTTCTTATCTCTGGTAGTCAGTGAACTGCAACAGCAAAACAAAAGAAGGCTTGCAAAAGTGCAGAACTTGTTGGAAAATTCCTTCTGAATGCTATAAAGGTATCATCTCCTGTCAGTCAAGGCTCACTTATTTTGCTCACTATTCAGAGTAGAGAGAAAAGGGCACCCATACAATTGTATGTGTTTTATTTTTAATAATAAAGTTATTTGTATTTCTGAGTAATCTGTCTGATGTTATCAGCCTTGCCTAATTTTCACCACAATTTTTGTGCACTGGCCAGAAAACAGCAGCACAGCCCAGGGCAGGGCTTACGGTTCTTAGATAGTGGAGGGTAGTAGGTCAGTGCAGGACCATTTTAATTTTTTAAATCTATATAGAGGGGTTTGGGGGTGGGATGCGCAGCCTGGCAGTTGCCATAGTTTAGGTGGGTGGGGGCTGTTATATGGGCTTCTAGGCCTGCAAAGCAGTTTTGTTTTGTTTTTTTGTTTTTTTGTTTTTTGGTCCTGCAGCTTCCCTTGACCAACTATATTCTTTTAAATATAGCTGGTTCAGGCTTAGGTTATCCAGCTACATGAGGCTGGATAATTTATGACCTAACTAGTGATATTCAAAAGATGGACAGTTAGGTTTAAATGTTTTCTTGTTACAGGTAACTGCATAACTTTAATTGGGGATGTTCAGCCAGATGTTTATCCCATTGAATGTCCAGGATAATTTAAACCGCTAAATTTAATGGGATAAGTTATCCATTCTAGATTCTTCTTTTTGGCCTCTCAGTGTTGTCTACAATGCATTAGAACTGGTGGAAGCTCTTTGGAACCTGAAGCTCCTGATTGGTTAATAGGGATAGAGATACAGTGCCTGAAGTATAACCCAGTAATATCTCATTCCTGATTTCTATGTATCCCTTTTTATGTCACCCTATTTGTTTTCCATTTTCATGGATTTGTGGACATTAACCAATTTTTCTATAATAAATTAAATTCCTGAAATCTTTTATTTGTCTTGCCCTTTGTCTTGACTAGATTATCAATTCCCCCAAGCTGGCACTGTCTCTTATAGGTGTCTGCAGACTGCTGTGTGTGTCTAGGTATGCTATGGAAATGATTAATGGTTGTGTATTAATTGCAAAATAATTGCATTCCTAAAGAAAAAAGGATATCATTCAGCACCAGATTTGCTGAGTAGCTATTCCTGCTAATTAATATTCCTTAATAATTCCATCCTCTTTTTGCTTATCCAACTAGCCACTTAAACAAATTCTCATGAGTAATTGATTCCAAAAATACTGATTTAATTCAGAGAAAAAGCAGGAATTTATCCACGGTGGCTCCAGATTTTACTGCTGGTTTATTGTTAGCAGCTAAAACTCTGATAACGTCACAAAACAGACAGCTGCATTCTGAGTTATCAAATCAGATTTACAGAGACTCTGCTTTTCTATTGTTAAATATTTAATCATATACAGTTTTATTTTCATTTCATAAAATTACTGTGGTTTTAACATTCTACAGCCCTAAAATGCATCCCTTATAGCATCCTGACCCAAATATAAATATTATAAAAAGGCAGAGTTGAAAGTCTCCACTCCTGGAAAACTCACCTTGTCTGTGCACCCAGCGTATTCCTACCAATCCATCACAGACCTGTAAGGACTGTCACACCTATAGAATACCCACACAGAGAAACTAAACGTGAGATCTGCTGTCAGTAAAACACCTAATAGGAGATGGGTTGAAGACTTGCAGAGACCTCAGACTGTCTGATCCTCCTACAGCGCACAGCCCAGCTTCTGTTGGTCAGAAATGCGTAAGGTTTGGATTTGGGAGGATAATTATAAATCTTTGGGGGTTGTTTGGCTTATGAGGCATTGATACCTGAGGATTTGAAGTTTGTTTTGCAAATGTCAAATTAGTTCCTAAATTCAGCTTCATATTGAATTCCACATGGGGCCAAGTCACTAATTTGTGCAATTATTAGTTTGTGTTAAATGGCATTAGTTCAATAGCTCTATTCCCCTTATTGTGCTATGTAAAACTTGTAAAATTTGTATAGCAATGTTCCCATGCATACATTTCCTTGGCTTGATGAGATGAGTCAAAGGGGCTAGTGCCTAATCCAGTAAGTGGTACCTGAATAAGATACGGCCCGTTTAGGCCACCAGCAATTGAGCTGCTGACAACTCACCTCAGCTGGCTGCTCCAATGCCCCTGAATTTGCACTAAATGCACTTTACCCTGCTGATGCTGCTAGATTCCCAATCAGCAACTGAGCTAATGGATGCCCGTTTTACTCCTATGATGTCATCATAAGAAGTCAGTGATGCCTGCATAAGAGGAAGCCCTTTTAGGTGGACCCCACTTAAGGGCCCATGAAAGGGCTTGTGCCTTTCTGGACCCCTTTGTAGGACGCTGAATGCTGGATGTGGGCCAGAGGATCTGTAAGCTTGCAGCAAAGTTAGTAGACAAAGACTTAATAGGGGCCAGGTTTTACAGTGCTCTGTTTAAGCTTATTCTTGAATGTAGGTGCCATATTCTAAAGGTGATAAGCATTATAATATTATTCACAGATGCCTTGACATTGGGGAACTCTATTCCAGTGATTTTAGGTAGGGGTAGGTATGCTGGTATAAAGAAATGCTGGCAAAGAGAAAGGGTTGGATAGACTCTGACTTATTGTCAGGTAGCCCCGAGCATGTTTGTTAATGGTAAGAGAATCAATGAGGAAGTGGGGCTCCAGGTGGGCTATGAGAATGCTAGATCCATCCAGGAAAAAGAGGATTATTTGTTTGACATTATAGGTCAGTTTAAGCTGGACATTTTTTAAACACTTTGTCATGGCACTATATTATGATTTAGTTATACAAAATCAAATTTCCCTGTTAGTTATGGATACATTGAACAGACACACCTGGTAAAACAAGATGGAGTGAGGGTGTATTGTTTATTTTTAGGAAGTGTCTTTTAGGAATTTCCCATAATAGAGTTATTATTTGTTAGAGTCCAGGGGTGGATTGTTTGTGTGTTATATTGTCCCCCAGGTTTTGTATTTGGGGAACTACACTCATTGTCAGATATGTTAGTTAGCTTGCAATTTAAATACTCTACACTCATTATTATGGGGGATTTTAATCTGCAAGTGGATGACCCTGCTTCCAATCATGAAAGAAATTTTCTATCAGTGATGTAGGCAGCTGGCTCTCCAACTAAAAAAGCAGGACACATTTTAAATCTATTACTCTTACATGAAGGGTGGCAAAGTTGTATGTCTAATCCCTTACTTTCAGAATTATTATGGTCTGACCATGATTTTACTTCATTCACTCTGAAAAATTTAAAGACACCTGGTAAGGGACTGCCACCAACAAGTAAAGGAACTATATGACCTCTAGTACATCCAGAAAAAATTGCATCACCATGGGATATTGAGATATTCACTGATTGGGATGGGATCCTATGGAACATCTGATTAATTAATAGGTGGTATTCTTCTGTGTGAAAGATACATGATAAATTAGCACCACCAAGAGATGTCCATGTCAGGGTAGAAGCGCCCTTTGGTTCTCAAATGTTCTTTATTATTTTTATTTTATATTAAGCTTTTAAGCACTTCAAAGCAGATTATATTCCGGTACTGGAGGTATTTTCCTATCCCCAGAGGGTTTACAATCTAAAGCCTAGATTCATCAAATCATGGTAAATATTAGGGATGTGAATCGTGTCCTCGATCGTCTTAACGATCGATTTCGGCTGGGAGGGGGAGGGAATCGTATTGTTGCCGTTTGGGTGTGTAAACTATCGTGAAAATCGTTAAAATCGTGAGCCGGCACACTAAAACCCCCTAAAACCCACCCCGACCCTTTAAATTAAATCCCCCACCCTCCCGAACCCCCGCCCCAAATGCTTTAAATTCCCTGGGGATCCAGCGGTGGTCCGGAACGGCGGCGGTCCGGAACGGCCCCCTCAATTGAATCGTGTTGTCTTCAGCCGGCGCCATTTTGCAAAATGGCCGCCGCAAAATGGTGGCGGCCATAGACCAAAATGATTCGAGGCAGGAGGTCGTTCCGGACCCCCGCTGGACTTTTGGCAAGTCTTGTGGGAGTCAGGAGGCCCCCCCAAGCTGGCCAAAAGTTCCTGGGAGTCCAGCGGGGTTCCGGGAGCGATTTCCTGCCGCGAATCGTTTTCCGTACGGAAAACGATTCGCGGCAGGAAATCGTTCCCGGGGGAATTGGTATTGTATCGTGGCCCTAACGATTTTTGACGATTTAAAATATATCGGACGATATTTTAAATCGTCAAAAAACGATTCACATCCCTAATAGTCTCCGCAGCTGGCTTTCAAATGGACCCGCAGAAAGTGGCGGCTATTAAGAATTGGCCTCGGCCAAAGGGTCTTAAAACATTGCTGTGCTTCCTCAGCTTTTCCAATTTCTACCGTCACTTTATTCCCAATTACTCTCATATTGTGGCTCCATTAACTGCACTTACCTGAAAGGGGGCTAATACGCAGGTTTGGCCTGCCTCTGCCTGCCAAGCTTTCGAGGCCCTGAAAGAGGCCTTTTTTTTGGATACCTAACTTCGTCATCCAGATCCCAGCCTTCCCTTTGTGGTGGAGGTTGATGCCTCCAATGTGGCCGTGGGGGCCGTACTGAGTCAGTACTCTGATTCCGGACAGCTCTTGCCTTGTTCATTTTTATTTATTTATTTATTTAACTTCTTTTAATATACCGATGCTCAAGACAAGTCTTATCGTACCGGTTTACAATAAACTGGGGAAAAAAAAAACAATTAGCACAGATAAAGACAAAGCTACAATAAACAGGGAGTGTAAAACATGGTCATTAGAGAAGAAGTAGTTTAAACGAGAGCTATAACTCGGATAGTAAAACATATTTGGTTAACATGGAGGTGTTGAACTTAGCAGGTATTTAAATAAGCAGTGTCTTGCATAGGAGTTCCTTTGTGAAAGGATCAGAGGAGGCAACCGCTGGGGGTGGTGGAAGGGTAGGGACTAGAATGGGTGGGAGGGAAGAGTAGAGAGCAAGGACGGAGGGTAATAACGGAGAGGTGAGAAGAGTCAGTGCTGGTTGTTGAGGCTCCTTCAACGGTATGCTTGAGCGAACAGCCAGGTTTTCAGTTTCTTTCTAAAGGTTAAATGGCATTGTTCCTGGCGTAGATCCGGGGGTAATGAATTCCAATGATGCGGTCCAGCGGTGGATGGTGCTCGTTTTTGAATGGAATTGTGAATAGAGTATTTGTTGTGGGGAGCCTGGAGAGAACCTTTGTAAGCTGCTCTAATCGGCCTTGAGGAAGAATGGATTTCGAGAGGGATTGGAAGTTGGAGAGAGGATTGCTGATAGATGATTTTGTGCATGTTGGTCAGAGTCTTGTAAAGTATTCTATAGTGGATGAGTAGCCAGTGTAGGATTTTTAGGATCGGTGTGATGTGGTCTTTCTGGTGAGAATTCGTAAGGATCCTGGCTGCAGCATTTTGCAGCATCTGTAAAGGTTTGGTAGAGGAGGCGGGAAGATCGAGTAGTAGTGCGTTGCAGTAGTCAATCTTTGAGAACAGAATGGCTTGAAGGACTGAACGGAAGTCATGAAAGTGTAGGAGAGGTCTTAGCTGTTTTAGGACCTGTAGCTTAAAGAAGCATTCCTTTGTGGTGGTATTGATAAACCTTTTGAAGTTCATTCTGGAGTCAAGCGAGGCCCCAAGGTCTCTCACCTGGCTTACTAGTGGTATAGTTGTATTGCTGGTAAGGTGGTTGTTATCGCTGGGAGAGATGACTAAGAGTTCTGTTTTGGACGTATTAAGAACCAGATTGAGACTAGAGAGAAGGAGATTGATGGCGTGAAGGCAGCTGTTCCAAAAGTTTAGAGTGTTGGAGATAGGATCTGTGATGGGGATTAGGATCTGCACATCGTCAGCGTATATAAAGTGGGTAAGGTTGAGGCTTGTGAGTAATTGGCAGAGGGGGAGTAGATAGATATTAAACAAGGTAGGGGAAAGTGATGAACCCTGTGATACTCCTTGTTTGGTGGGTACGTGGTGGGATTCTTTGTCGTTTATTCTAACTTTGTAGTGCCTGTTTTTGAGGAAGGATTTGAACCAGAGGAGTGCAGAGCCTGAGATGCCTATTTCCATCAGACGTTGATGAGGATTGTGTGGTTTACTGTGTCGAACGCCGCAGATATGTCGAGAAGAGCTAGCAGGTAGGATTGGCCCTTGTCAAGGCCTATCAGGATGTTGTCCGTTAATGAGAGTAGGAGAGATTCTGTGTTTAGGCGTTCCCTGAATCCAAATTGAGAAGGATAGAGAATATTATGGGAGTCGAGGTAATCTGTAAGACGGATGTTGACCAGTTTTTCCATTAGCTTGGCAATAAAAGGTAAGTTGGCAATAGGGCGGAAATTTGCTGGGTTAGCTGGGTCCAGGTTGGGTTTTTTAAGTAAGGGTTTAAGGGAGGCAGTTTTTAATGAGTCCGGGACAGATCCTTGAGTGAGGGAGCAATTGATGATGTCGGCCAGAGGTTTGGCAATGGTGCCAGGAATGGTGAGTAGGAGTTTGGTAGGTATTTGGTCAGAGGGATGAGATGAAGGCTTCATTTTCTTGATTATAGATTCGATTTCCAGGGATGATGTGGGTTCAAAAGATTCTAGTGTCTGTTTGTGGATGGCTGGGGGGTGGAGTTGGCTAGAAGGAGGCTGGGTATTTGATGTTGTGTTAGGTGTTGTCAGAGGGGCAAGTAAATTTTTGATTTTGTTGTCGAAGAAAACTGCTGCTCTGTAGATTTGTTTTGGGCTTCTTCCTCCGGGATGATTGGAGGAACAGGGGTGGTAAGGGCTGCAATGTATGAGAAAAGTGTTTTCGGGTCGTATAGGAAGCCATGTATTTTTTTGGCGTAGAAATCTCGTTTAGTGCGAAGAATGGAGGTCCTGTAGTAGCTCATTGTGGTTTTGTAAGAGGCCTGTGTGGTAGGGTAGGGATCCTTCCGCCAGCGTTGTTCTTTATGTTGCAGGTCTTGTTTGAGTTTTCTTAATTCTGTTGAGAACCAGGGTTTTTTATTAGTGCGGGCAGGGTTGATAACTTTGGAAGACAAGGGGCAGATTTTATTTGCAATTGAGTGAGTGATAGATAGCCAAGAGTTCATAGCAGAGTCGGCGTTAGTGAGGTCCAAGTTAGTTAGGTCCTTGGCAAGGCTGTTGCTGAGGGCATCCAAGGAACAAGGTTTCCTGAATTGGATAGAGGATTTAGGGATGAAGGGAGTCATTTTTTTCTTTATTGATAGCTCTGTAGTTATCAGCAAGTGATCTGACCACGGGATGGGGGTACAAGTAGGGGGGGAGGTAGTCGCAATGGAGTCATTTATGAATATGAGGTCTAACGTATGGCCTGCTCTGTGCGTGGGATTGTGTTTTCTCAAAGAAATTCTCCCCGGCTAAGAGCAACTATTGTGTTGGTGAGAAGGAGTTGCTAGCTGTGAAACTTGCCCTGGAGGAATGGAGACAGTGGTTGGAGGGAGCCAACCACCCTGTTACCATTTACACAGATCACAAAAACCTAGCCTTCCTGAAGCAAGCCCAATGCCTGAATCCAAGACAAGCCCGGTGGTCGCTGTTTTTTGAACGGTTTGACTTTACTTTACGCTACAGACCCGGCTCGAAGAACGTTCGAGCTGACTCGCTTTCACGCGCCTCTGAGGTAGAAGAGACTGCTGATATACCTCAATATATCCTGGCCCCTGAGAAAGTAAGTCTGGCGATAACTTCAGTGCCCTCTCTAGAGAAGACTGTGGTCCCACATCGCTCTCGTAGAGCAGTCCTCGCTTGTGCTCATGACTCCATTACTGGGGGTCATGCCAGCTGGAAAGGGACTTTGGACTTGTAAAAACGGTTCTATTGGTGGCCAACTATGAGACAGGACGTCCAAGCCTTCGTGGGCTCATGCCCTACGTGTGTGATTCAAAAACCACTCATCAGAAAACCCAGGGGTTTGTTGCAAGCATTACACATCCCAGTGGAGCCTTGGATACACATTTCCACTGATTTTTTACTGGTCCTTCCTGCCTCAGGAGGTAATTCGGTCATTTGGGTAACCGTGGACCGATTTTCCAAGATGGTGCACTTTGTCCCTTTGCCAAAACTACCTTCTCCTGCACTTGTGACGTCGGGTGACAGGAACCAAAATGGCGCAGGCGCTACCTTTGCCCTGTCATATGGTAAGGGCAAAGGGCCACTGGCGCCATTTCTATTAACGCAGCCGTGGCCCGAGAGTGGGAGATCGCGCCGGGACGCCCCCACTGGACCCCAGGTAATTTAAAACATTTTGGGGGGGGTCGGGAGGGTGGGGGATTTGTTTTAAAGGGTCAGGGTGGGTTTTAGGGTTGTTTTGGTGTGCCGGTTTTCCCGCCCTCCCCCGATTTACGATTTTTTGACGATAAATCGGGGGAATTGCTATTGTATAGCGGCTCTAACAATTTTTGACGATTTAAAATATATCTGACGATTGTTTTAAATCGTCAAAAAATGATTCACATCCCTAGTGTATTACTTGTTGCATTTCAAAATTTTCTTGACCTTAATAAGGTAATGAAAAGATATTTTTCTAGATACCCTATATCTTTCTATGATAAAATAGTAAAAATGTTTCCAGATCTATCATATGCTACACAGCTTAGGAGGAAGGGGTTTTTGGTTCTCTGTCAGGAAGTGATATTTATGGGGTATTCATTTATCCTGAGATTTCCCTGTAAATGTTTATTAAAGAAAGAGCAAGATGTTTTCATATTTTTTCTACCTGATCAGTTGAAAAATTTTATCAAACAGAGAAGAATAGTCACCTCTTCCCCACTGTCCAGTGAATAAGAAAAAATAGATCAGAGCAGAACTGTGAATGTAATATATTATGGATAAGATTTCCTTAGGAATTTCCCTGTTATTTACCAGCCTCTGTTTATTTCCGGTTATTATGGGTAACTATTTTCTATTGATGACTTAAAATAATAAGTACAATTGGATGAAATATTAAGTTTGAAGGATTACTAAACTGTACTGTCTACTCTTTTATTTCTGTATTATTTTGAAAAATCAATAAAGATATAAATAAAAAAAAAAGAGTAGTAAATCACCTGGACCAGATGGTATACACCCCAGCGTTCTGAAGGAACTAAAGAATGAAATTTCAGACCTATTAGTAAAAATTTGTAACCTATCATTAAAATCATCCATTGTACCTGAAGACTGGAGGATAACTAATGTAACCCCAAATATTTAAAAAGGGATCCAGTGGTGATCCGGGAAACTACAGACCGGTTAGCCTGACTTCAGTGCCAGGAAAAATAGTGGAAAGTGTTCTAAACATCAAAATCACAGAACATATAGAAGACATGGTTTAATGGAACAAATTCAGCATGGTTTTACCCAACGCAAGGCTTGCCTCACAAATCTGCTGTACTTTTTTGAAGGCCTGGATTGGCCACTGTTGGAAACAGGATGCTGGGCTTGATGGACCCTTGGGCTAACCCAGTATGGCATGTTCTTAACCTTTTTTAACCCAGCTACACATGCTGCTTTAACCACATCCCTGGCAACAAATTCAAGAACTTAATTGTATGTTCCATGAAAAAGAATTTTGTCCTATTTGTTTTAAATATTTATTTATTTATTTATTTATTTATTTATTTTTTACTTTTCTATACCTAAGTTCCTGTATGACATACAAATCACCCCGGTTTACATAAAACTGTAACATCGCTCAAAGGCAGTACATAGAACAAGTAATACGGAACTGATACAACGGAACTCAAACTAAATATTCTGTAATATAATATGAATCATTCCTGGGGACCACCAATAAAAATATCTGAAAGAGTATGTACAGTAGGGATGTGAATCGTTTTCCATATCGTCTTAACGATAGAAATCGTGTGGCAGGGCAAGAAAATCGTCTTAGGCACGATTTTTTTAGTTAAAAAATCGTTAAAAATCGTTTTTTTCCGATTAGTGCGCACTAACTCGAGTTAGTGCGCACTAACTGGGAGTTAGTGCGCACTAACTGAAAATGATACAATTTGACACTTTTCAGGTCAGTTAAGGTCAGTTTAGGAATGAATATGTATTCCTATTGGCTGCCCTCTTATTTATTCATGTTACCAAGTTTCCTACTGACAGTATATGGGGGATGGGAAATGGAAACAGTTGGTAGCTTGACAAAACAAGTAATGTGATCAGTCAATGTGACTAGAACTTGTGCCCTAACCCTGATACCAGGGGTATTGTGATCTTCCTGCACACAGTGCCCTATCCCTATTAATACCAGGAGTGTTGTGATCTTCCTGCACACAGTGCCCTATCCCTAATACCAGGGGTGTTGTGATCTTCCTGCACACAGTGCCCTATTCCTGATACTGGGGGTGTTGTGATCTTCCTGCACACAGTGCCCTATTCCTGATACCGGGGGTGTTGTGATCTTCTTGCACACATCCCGGTATCAGGGATAGGGCACTGCATGCAGGAAGATCACAACACTCCTGGTATTAATAGGGATAGGGCACTGCATGCAGGAAGATCACAACACCCCTGGTATCAGGGATAGGGCACTGTGTGCAGGAAGATCACAATACCCCGGAGGAGTGAGGGTCAGGCAGCTCCCCCCTGTCTGTGAAGCCAGCCTCTCACTAGTAATGCAGGGAGGGAGCTGTCTCAGACTTCACCATCCTCCCCCCCCCCCCCTCACCCACACACCATTCACTAGCTGGGACATGGGGGAAGTCAGGAGTGAGGGTCAGGCAGCTCCCCCCTGTCTGTGAAGCCAGCCTCTCACTAGTAATGCAGGGAGGGAGCTGTCTCAGACTTCACCATCCTCCCCCCCCCCTCACCCACACACCATTCACTAGCTGGGACATGGGGGAAGTCAGGAGTGAGGGTCAGGCAGCTCCCCCCTGTCTGTGAAGCCAGCCTCTCACTAGTAATGCAGGGAGGGAGCTGTCTCAGACTTCACCATCCTCCCCCCCCCCCCCCTCACCCACACACCATTCACTAGCTGGGACATGGGGGAAGTCAGGAGTGAGGGTCAGGCAGCTCCCCCCTGTCTGTGAAGCCAGCCTCTCACTAGTAATGCAGGGAGGGAGCTGTCTCAGACTTCACCATCCTCCCCCCCCCCCCCTCACCCACACACCATTCACTAGCTGGGACATGGGGGAAGTCAGGAGTGAGGGTCAGGCAGCTCTCCCCTGTCTGTGAAGCCAGCCTCTCACTAGTAATGCAGGGAGGGAGCTGTCTCAGACTTCACCATCCTCCCCCCCCCCCTCACCCACACACCATTCACTAGCTGGGACATGGGGGAAGTCAGGAGTGAGGGTCAGGCAGCTCCCCCCTGTCTGTGAAGCCAGCCTCTCACTAGTAATGCAGGGAGGGAGCTGTCTCAGACTTCACCATCCTCCCCCCCCCCCCTCACCCACACACCATTCACTAGCTGGGACATGGGGGAAGTCAGGAGTGAGGGTCAGGCAGCTCCCCCCTGTCTGTGAAGCCAGCCTCTCACTAGTAATGCAGGGAGGGAGCTGTCTCAGACTTCACCATCCTCCCCCCCCCCCCCTCACCCACACACCATTCACTAGCTGGGACATGGGGGAAGTCAGGAGTGAGGGTCAGGCAGCTCCCCCCTGTCTGTGAAGCCAGCCTCTCACTAGTAATGCAGGGAGGGAGCTGTCTCAGACTTCACCATCCTCCCCCCCCCCCCCTCACCCACACACCATTCACTAGCTGGGACATGGGGGAAGTCAGGAGTGAGGGTCAGGCAGCTCCCCCCTGTCTGTGAAGCCAGCCTCTCACTAGTAATGCAGGGAGGGAGCTGTCTCAGACTTCACCATCCTCCCCCCCCCCCCCCTCACCCACACACCATTCACTAGCTGGGACATGGGGGAAGTCAGGAGTGAGGGTCAGGCAGCTCCCCCCTGTCTGTGAAGCCAGCCTCTCACTAGTAATGCAGGGAGGGAGCTGTCTCAGACTGGTATCAGGGTTAGGGCACTGTGTGCAGGAAGATCACAACACTCCTGGTATTAATAGGGATAGGGCACTGTAAGAGATGACTGTAGTAGATTGAATAAAGATCTGATGTTTCTGCTCTCCTCACACCAAACAAAAACAACACACAAGCAGAGAAGCCCTTCTTACAAAGCTGAGCTAGTGAGTTAAGTAGGAGGAAAAGTAAACATACTTGTGCCAGTGTGGCTACTTAAAAAATACACTTACCAACAATCAATTACATATATTTGAACTGTGTACAGTTCCAGCCAGGACCACCTTTCTAAAATGCACAGTGATTGGCAAATTCAACATGCACTAGCATTTCAGGTGCCTGCTAACAAAAATAATAAACAAACAAGTTCTAGTCACGTGAGTGCTGATCATTACATTACTTTTTTTGTCAAGCTTCCAACTGTTTCCATTTCACATCCCCCCAACCATTACCTCAGTATTAGCCTTGGTAACATCAATAGATAAGAGCACAGCCAGCCAATAGGAATACATACATACATATTCATTCCTAAGTGACCTTTACTGACCTGGGAAGTGTGAACACTTTGTTTCATTTTCTGTTGGTGTTTGTTAGTTTCCAGTTCCATTTCCCATCCCCCCAACCATCACCTCAGTGGTAACCTTGGTAACATCAATAGATAAGAGGGCAGCCAGCCAATAGGAACACATATTCATTCCTAACTGACCTTCAGTGACCTGGAAAGTGTTTATTTGTATCATTTTCAGTTAGTGCGCACTAAATCGAGTTAGTGCGCACTAACACGATTTAACGATTTTTAACGATAAATCGTTAGAATTTCTATTGTATCGTGTTCTATAACGATTTAAGACGATATAAACATTATCGGACGATAATTTTAATCGTTGAAAAACGATTCACATCCCTAATGTACAGTGCTGCAAGAAAACGGGTAAAGCGGGTAGTAGTTACATTCGTTGGAGTATAGGATGAGTAAATACTTTGGGTAAATATCGACCAAGGGGCAACATAAGAGGAACATAAGAAGCAACATAAGAAACCAATCCTGATTTAAAGAGCATGAGAGGGCTTTGATAGTGTCTCTTGCTAACTTCATGGAGTGGCCCTAGTCCTTGTATTATCTGAAAGAGTAAATAACTATTTCACATCCTTTCAGGATTTTGTAGACCTCTGTCATATCTCCCCTCAACTGTCTCTTCTCCAAGCTGAACAGCCCTAATCTCTTTAGCCTTCCCTCATAGGAGAGACATTCCATCCCCTTTATCATTTTGGTCATCCTTCTCTGTACCTTTTCCAGTGCAACTATTTCTTTTTTGAGATGCAGCAACAAGAATTGCACACAGTATTCAAGATGTAGAGGCATTATGACATCCTCTGTTTTAATTTCCATTCCCTTCTTAATAAAGTTTTGACTGCCACGGCACACTGAGCCTACGATTTCAATGTAATATCAACTATGGCACCCAGATCTTTTTCCTGGATGGTGTGGCTCTTGAGTGGTCAGTGACTTGGTTACAGCCAGAGGAAACCACACAGGAACTCTGTCTGTGCTTAAAGTGCTCTTTATTTACAGTGATCTTAAAGACATACAAGTGGTAGCAGACAATAGAACAGACTCTTTGAACAAAGGCAGTCTCTAAGCTTTAAGTACAAGCAGTTTACCAAGCTTACAAATAAGTCCTCAGTCGGTACGCTGGGACTCCATCAGCTACCCAGGGCCCATCTAACCTGTCTAGGCCCTCAGGTTTTATGCTTGGGGTTGGACTCCTCCCTTCTCCCAGGATATCTTGGAAAGCCCAAGCTTAAGAAGGACCAGGTGGGATATCTGAGAGCTGTCCTTTAAGGTAGATTTGGGGAGATGTCTATACACTCCCTCACATAGCCCCCCCTCCCTCAGCTCAGCCATGCTGGGATGAGAATGCTTCTGTACAAGGGAAACCTCCCTTGACATAGAATCAACTGCGTAGTACTATTTCTCGCATAGCAGTAGCTTCCAGCTAATGTAGGCCTGTGGATGTCTTTGTCCCAATTTCTTCTTCTGAGCTAATATGACCTTTTCAACTTCTTCTGACCTTCAGATCTTCTCTTGCACCCTCTTCAGCCATTGCCTTGTAAGCAGTTACATCTTTCTTTGTGGGAGCGGCACCCAGATGATTACCTCGTCCCTCCAGGCCTGTGGACAGACCTTACCCTATCCCAGGGTGTAGTTGCCTGATGGTATTGCCACTTGGGCTTATGAGGTATAGTGTCCTTATGAACGAGGTCCTGGTTTTCCCATGGAAAGGGCATTATAAGCTGATCCAAAAGGTCCTTGAAACTATGGAATCCTGCCCAATAATCATGGGGTAGGATAACCAGGAAAGTACTCTGACCTCCATCATCCCTTGACTGGCTGGGGTCTTCAGGTGTACCTGTCTGGTGGGATATTATTGATGGTCCCCATGAACACATGACAATGTCACCACTTTTCCAGCTTCAAAATGGATCCATTTCAGCAAATTGCTCTGCACCAGCATTTTGACAATACCAGAATCCAGTAGCACTTGGATAGGAACTCTATTCAGCTCTATTGGTATCACACATTTAGAAGCTCCCCAGATGGATACATCTACTAAGTTGCAACAGTAAGAAGTTACCGCATTAGTGTCCATTGCCTCCAATTCCCTGTGGGAACAGTTTCTCGCGAGGTGTCCTCACTCCCCACAACGGAAGCATGTTAAGCCAACTGACTTGCCGCTGAGGTGATTGGTTCAGTTGGGCCTGTCATGGAGGCTCTTGGCTCTGCTGTTCCCACTCTATGCTGAGGGTTTTCTCTTGGCATGACAGCGATGTGGGCATGGTCTGGGCCTGATTATATGCATCTGCTACCTCCAGGATGTTTTCCATTTTCAGGTCCAGATGCCAGCAAACCCACTGATGCATGGGTCGACTGAGACTGTTCTGGAACTGCTTCTGCAAAATGGCTTTGGCCACCTCCTTCCCAGTTTTTCCATTAGAACACAGCCACTTCCAGGTGTCATCTTTGAGGTGGTGGATCAAGTTCCTAGGGTTCTCTCCAGCCCATAAAACTCCTCCTCGAAACCGCTATCACTATGCTTTTGCAGTGATTCCTGCTAATCCTAGGATCATTGCCTTGACCTCCGGATACATGGCTGTCCCCTCTAGATTGGCTGTTTGATAAGCCTCTTGACACAGGCTGGTAATTACATTTCCCAGGTAGATAGTCTACCTCTCTTCAGGCCAGCCTGCCAGCCTTGCAGTATACTCAAAGTTCTTCAAGAACCTCTCTGGATCCTCTCCTGGGGTCATCTTGAGGACGCTTGGCGACACTGGCATGGACAGACCACAACAATTTGCATCACCTGGGCTATGTGCAACAGCACGGTATGTTGCTGCATCACCTGTGTTTGTTATGCTTCCTGCTGTATAATTTCGGCTTGTAGGGCACTCTACAGCTTCTGCTATCCAGCTTCACTGGGTTAGAGTGGGGAAGGCCCCAGGAAAAGAAAAAGAGAGAAAAAACTCAACAAGTTTTTTTTTCTTAGTGCTTAGTTTTTTTTTTTCTTAGTGCTTAGCACCTTTTCTTCGGCTGCTAAGAAGCAACACAGCAAACAAACTGTTCCTCTTCCAGTCCTCCCTACAGAGTGGTTTTTCCCTCTTTGCCCTGCTTAAAGTGATCCCATGTAGGACACCATATGTGGCACTTGAGCAGTCAGTGGCTTGGTTACAGCCAGAGGAAAACCATACATGAATTCTGACTGAGGTTAAAGTGTCCTTTATTTATAGTGATCTTAAAGACACACAAGTGGCAGTAGACAACAGAACAGTCTCCTTTAACTCAGGCAGTCTCTAAGCTTTAAGTACAAGCAGTTTACAAACTTTACAAATAAGTCCTCAGTTGGTACACTGGGATTCCATCAGATCTAGGCCCTTAGGCTTTATGCTCAGGTGTTGGACTCCTCCCTTCTCCCAGGATACCTTGGGGAGGCCAAGCTTAAGGAGGACTGGATGGGATATCTGCACCCGGTCCTTTAAGGTAGATTGGGGGAGATGCCTATACACTCTCTCATAGATGGAGACTGCTAAAATGGAACCTATTTTTCCCTATATGCATCACCTTGCACATGTCCACATTATATTTTATCTACCATAGGGATGCCCGAGCTTCCAATTTTGAAAGGTCCTCCTGCAATTTATCATAATCCTCTTATGATATAACTACTCTGAATACATTTTGTGTCATCTGTAAATTTGACTACCTTACTCATTGTACGTCTTTCCAGATCATTTATCAATCTATTAAAAGGCACTGGTCCAAGTACAGATCCCTGAGGCACTTTACTATTTACCTTTTTCCACTGTGATCCAGTAATCCTGCTCTCTGTTTCCTGTATTTTAACCAGTTTGTAATCCACAAAATGGCATCTCCTCCCATCCCATGACTTTTTAGTTTTCTTAGAAGCCTCTCATGAGAGATTTTGTCAAATGCCTTCTGAAAATCTAAATACACCACATCTACAGGTGCACCTTTATCCACATGCTTATTCACCCCTTCAAAAAATGTAGCAGATTTGTGAGGCAAGACTTTCCTTGGTAAATCCATGCTGGCTGGGTCCCATTAAATCATGTCTGGAAAGTTCCTCCCCCTCCAGGTCTCCTGTTCCTTCTGGAAGTCCACCTCTTATTCTGATTCCTTTTACATATTGGATTTCCTTCACAGGTTTTCATTACAGTCTGCTTTCTTGTATTCACCAGGGGAATATATTGTCTATCACACTGTATAAGTTCACAAGGGGACAGCCATACCAGCACCTTGAAAAAGAGGGGCTGTAAGGAATGATATCCCCCCCAATTACTAACCTACCTATCTTCCCTAGCTAATGGAATTAAATTAAGGGGTGTTGCAGAACGCGACCTCAGGCCCTGTTAGGAGCTTGTAAGCATGGTCCCATCTAAGGTAGTATGTGAGCCCTTGGGCTGTGGCACGGCTCAGGGAGGAGCCCCAAGACACACCGCAGAAGGTGAGCTAGTACGAGCACAGGTGGAGCAGGAACGAGACTGGAGAGAAGACAAGGCGAGGATTATCTGGAACAGGAACAAGGCAGGCTCAGCCCTCCACTGGACCTACACGCACCAATGAGATCCAGCAACACAATGCTGATCTCAAGAGTAGCCCTCCGGCCACTTGAAAGCCCTTTTGGACTTGCCACTTGGGAACGATGAGTGTGTGAGGCCAGACGGAGGCTGAGAACAGGAAAATGAAGACTCAGACGAAGACTCAGGATACTCGGAGGATTCAGACAAAGACTTGGATACTCAGGAAACTCAGATGAAGACTTGGATACTTGGACAAGGACTCAGGATACTCAGAAGACTCGGAGGACTCAGACAAGGCTTCGGGTTACTCAGGAGACAGACAAGGATTCAGGATACTCAGAAGACTCGAACAAGGATTCATGTTGCTCAGAAGTTTCAGGAAAGGATTCTGGAGTCAGGCAAAAGTATTGGGTGAGAACTGCATTGCAGCACGCCTTACACAGCTGCCCATGGCTGGTCACGGACCATGCTGAACGTGAAGCAGACTCCAGGTGAAGTAGTGGAACTTGAGACTGGAACATGATGAAGATTCAGTAGAGGCCTGCACCAGGGCGCTCACTACACAGCCGCCTGTGGCTGGTTGTGGACCATGCTGGAGTGGAGCAGGTTCCGGAAGAATCTTAGGCATGGATGGATGCAGGCACAAGGGACCTCCGTAGACCGGGACAAGATTCAAGACTCAGGATACTCAGAAGCAAGGCATTAAAAACAGAAGTCTCCTGGAGGCTTGCACTGCAGACGAGCAGAAGGCCTTGTACCATAAAATGCTCTACACAGCTTTCCCATAGGCTGGTCATGGACTACGACATGACACGCCAAGAGAGGTGGACAGATGAGGGACCTGGGAACTGGATGAAGAGCTGAAGATGAGACGGACGGAGTCAAGACAGGAACATTGGACATCAGGAACAAGGAACATGGCACCTCAAGACACAGAACATCTGGAACATCAGGAACAGAAGACAGGCGATGAGGGAGCTCCAATGAGGGATGAGACCAGGGACATCAAGAATACAAAGTTCAGGAACACGAAGAACATGGAACAAAGATCCATCAAGGCACAGGAGACCACAGAAGACCTGGATCGGAAGAAAGATCACAGACACTGTGCAAACCCGATCTGGAGGCCCTGGGGAATGGCAGCAAGGCTGTTTTATAGGGCTGAAGTTGAACAGGTTGAATACATCACTGGTGAGGGCCGCAGAGCTTTTCCAACCGCTGGCCCTTTAAAGGCTGAGCAGAGGCATGTGCCCTTGCCTATGGGAAGCTGGGAGCAGGACCGAGGACAGCAGCATCCAGGCTGCATGGAAGGCCCAGCGGAAGGCGGCTCCCTGCTGCGAAGCCGCTGATGTGCAGCGGCTGAGGCGGCTTCCCTACCACTCAAAGAAGGACCCCAGATGATGGCTCCAACTGCGATGGAGGAAGTGTCGGGAGGCTCAGTCCTGCTGCACAGAGCAGGAGACAGCCATGGCCTCCAGGCAGCGGAGGATGGCATCGGCGGCGGCCTGCCACAAAGAGCTAGAAGAAAGGCAGGGAGACTGCCCACGCCTGTCACAGGCAGGCTCACAACAAAGGGCACTACTGGGGCAGTGGATCATTACATAAATAAAAGGCAGCCTCTTCCAGGGCCATTTTGTCAGTGCTGGGTAGAGTTCGGTGAGCCCCGGACTAAGCATTAGAGGTTCTCTTGGCGTAATAGTGGTGTTTGCTGTTCTTGGTGCTTTGAGATTGCTGAGTGGTATCTTTTGTGCTACTTGCTGTTTCCCATCTTTTAGTCTTTTGTTTGTTTTTTTAAGTGAATTTTTTGAGTGCATGTTATTGTTACTCTGTGACATTTTGTCTATCTGTCCACTTTTGTGTTTAGGTTCCTGAAAACGTATAGAGGGTGTTCATTGCTGTGGAGAGAATGGAACATGACAGAGGGGGTGAGAATGAGCATGAAAGGCAGGTGAGTGGTGACAGAGAGGTTGAAATGAGTGTGGTACATGATTTGTTTGAGTGTAGTTGGGAAGGAGAGAGGGGGTGGGAGCAAGAGGGGGCAGTTAGGGGGAAGAAAAGAAAGTGGGGAAGGGATCAGAGAAGGTGGAGGGAAGCAAGTAGTGGGAGTAGCACTCAGAGAGGTAGGGAGCCATCCTGGTCTTCATCTGGAAGCAGAGTGCAGAGAGAAGCAAATAGCTAGCAGTTAGAGAAGAAGTGGTGGTATCAATGAGATGTGCACTTCATGGAGGAAGAGAAGGATCTTCTGTTGTGGTGGATCTAAGAGAGGAACAGTGTGGTCTTTAGGCAGAAGACATCATTGAAGATCAAGAAGAAGTTCTGAGAGAGCATCACTAAGGATGACAGCATCCTATCAGTGACAACAAGAACAGTGAAACAACTGAAGGATTGATTTAGGTACACCAGAGATGTTGTCAAGGACAAGGTGGTGCAGATCGATCAGTCCAAGAACTGGAAAGAAGGCGGCCTACCATGTGATGTCTGACATGGAATCTGTGGAAGGAGCAGGGTGGGGAATGTTTCTCTGGCAAGGGGAGGAAGTTTCAGAATGGTGTAATTGTACTTGGCTCTGATATGTTTGTTCTTAGAATCCCTGGTGATCATCGGCTGATGGCCACAGAGGAGTCTACTGCAGAAAACCAGCCAACATCTTTGGATCCACCACCTTCTCATCTGATAGATGGCAGTTAGATTGTTGAGCTCCACTTCACATGGCCAGACACATCCATGTCGAACATCCTGTATGTACCAGTAATGCCTAGCACCAGTGTGGGCATTTTTACAGGTGCCACTGTGGCTGGTGGTGGGGCTCCACATCATGGCATTCTCCCACCAATAGGAACACCACTCTCTGGTGTTAACACAATGGTAGAACAGGTCATAGCTGAACTGCTTGCAAGAAACTCATCAAGGCCAGTATGATGGTGGGATGGACATCAATACAACTGGAGATGGAATGTTTGAGGAAAGAGATGTGTCAGCTATAGAGTCCAGATATTTTGTGAGGGGGAGCATTGCTGTAGCCAATGTTTTGAGTGATAGAGTTCAAGCTTCATCCAATGACATTGCTGGTGTCCTATGAGGACTTGACTCATTCATATGGGAAATGAAAAGAACTCTTACCCATGCAATTGGGCTCATGTTCCTCCATAAAGTAAACTCTTCATCATATTCTGAAATCACAGAATGCAGCATCTGTCCATGCAGACTCAGAGGTAGAACTATGAGTGGAGGCTATATCTTTGAGGCAAGTTCCCACCATGCTGAGCTGCGCCTGACTGTATGTGGACCCAACCCTACACCGGACTCCGATGACTCCAACTCTTGCTTTTTCAAATTGCTGCTTTTTTTTGTTGTGATTTTAATGTTTATTTGATGTATTGTATTGTGTGTCTAATTTCATATTTTAAGATGCCTTGCTTTGCTATTTTACTTGATTGTTATTTGTAGGATTTTGTGGGTCATACCTGGCGAAGCAGCACTCCATCTGTCTTCTTCTAGCAATGGAGGTGTAGACTACCTATAGTTTACACTTTCAGCATTAGAAGAATAAACTTACTCTCTGCACTGAAAGTGTAAACTATCCATAGTTTATGCTTCCAGCGCTAGAAGAAGACAGAAGCTGCCCTGGATCACATGGGAGTGGGTAAGTTGAGACCTCGCCCCCGGAAGGGTTTTTTTTAGTATGGGACTGATATGGGGATTCCGAAGGGATTGGGGGGAGGGGGGAGTGTGTGGGCAGTACTACTAACACTGCGAGTGGGTGGGAGTGACTGGGGGAGGGAAACACATTCAGGTAAATGTTACCAGGCATGAGGGGGCTAGTGACCTGCCTACTACAACAGTTTTACACATTTTAGGAGAGGTTTGGGAGTAGGGGGGTGCACAGCCCAAAAGCCTCATATATAAAATTTTGGAATTGGGAGGTAAAGAATTGAGACACTGGCCCCGTTATTTATTTATTTTTATCCTTCTTTGGCAGCGCTACTTACCCAGATATATTTTAAAGATGTCCAAAAAAGTATGGAGTTATCTAACCACACAAGGCTGGTTAACTTTAGATCTAGAAAGAAAATAGCAAAGAGCCGAAATAGTCCTATAATGTAATCACTACAAACAACAAAAGGACTTCGTCTTAACTTCTCAAAAAGCGCACGCTAGCAAAATTAATGTTGTCCCGTTTTTCTATTTTGACAAGACTGGGCGTCTTTAAGAAAACAATTTTAAAAAATTTGACTCCTGAAGAAGCAATCATATAGATTGTGAAACACCGTCCGCTGTCGGGTCTTGGACATTTGCAATTTACAATGGGTACAGATGAAATATTTTGAATTAAAGTCTGGAAAATATCATAAGGTGACTTGTGTGAACTCTGTCGCATATGAGGATAAGACCGAATGACTTTGCTACACGCATTGTCAGTGTCAGGCTTACTGATGCGATTTCCTCTAAAAATTCAACATTAATTTTGCTAGCGTGTGCTTTTTGAGAAGTTAAGACGAAGTCCTTTTGCTGTTTGTAGTAACTTTAAATCTAATCAGCCATATTCAAAAGCTGGCCGGATAGGTGTAAAGTTAAATGGCTAGCAGAAGTTGGATAACTTTAGCCAAGTATAGTCAGCAGGTTGTTTATTATCCCCTAGTTATTTAAGTTTAATAGTGAAAGTTTTCCTTGTTTGCATTTTTGTCATATCTTCACTGGCCATTTTTGGTGGGATCTATTCCATGTATTCACCACTGTTTCTGTAAAAAAACTCACTTCATTAGATTACTCCTCAGTCTAACCCATTTCACCCCTCATCCCATGGCCCTTTGATTCAGAAAGAACCACTAGGGGTGTGCATTCGTTTTGAACTTATATGTAAAACGCTACTTTTTTTTTTTTAACTTAAAAAAGTGATGAGGCGAAAACGATCGGATTTCCAACGTATTCAACATAGCTATGTTGAATACGTTGGAAATCGCGATCGTTGATCCTAAATAAAAATTTAAACCCCTCACCCTCCTTAATCCCCCCTAAGACTTACCAAAACTCCCTGGTGGTCCAGCGGGGAGTCAGGAAGCCATTCCTCTATTCCTTTGCGAGGAGCACGTGACGTCCGCGTCACGTCGGAGTGACGTGGCCGTCACGTGGTCCACCGCGGTTCCGCTCCCAGACCCCTCGTTGGACACAAACGGAACTTTTGGCCAGCTTGGGGAGGTCAGGAGGCCCCCCCAAGCTGGCCAAAAGTTCCGTTTGTGTCCAACGAGGGGTCCAGGAGCGGAACCGCGGTGGACCACGTGACGGCCGCGTCACTCCGACGTGACGCAGACGTCACGTGCTCCTCGCAAAGGAATAGAGGAATGGCTTCCTGACTCCCCGCTGGACCACCAGGGAATTTTGGTAAGTCTTGGGGGGAGATTAAGGAGGGTGAGGGGTTTAAATTTTTATTTAGGGAACCGGTGCACGTATGGACATAGACTCAACTTATGGAATTCTCCATATGTCCATATTGACCGAAATTGACCCCCCTTTTCGACTTATGGACTTATGAACATAAACTTTTTGTCTGCACATCTCTAAGAACCACCTCCAGTGCATTGATACCTCTGAGGTATTTAAATGTCTCTATCTTATTTCCACTATCATGCCTTTCCTCTAAGGTATACATGTTTAGATCTTTGTCTATTCTCATATGCTGTACAGTGAACATCACTGACCGTTTCATAGTAACCCTTTGAACCAACTCCATTCTGTTTATTACAGCACATCATGATATCACTGCCCTTCATTAGTGTCTGATGGTCCCTGATCACATAGTTTTGAAATATATCAACATGCCATGCAAGTCAGCTCTTTCTAAAGAAGAGAGAAACTGAAATCTTAAGATTAGAGCATATTGTGACATCAAAGATTTGTAATTCATTTTTATTGCAAACATTGAGTAACATGCATTGTTAACAGTTATACTGTAAAGTTGTTTCACAGCATTTGCATTCCAAAATTCACTCAGTTTATTTATTTGGTTGAATAACAACTTCTATAGTATTCTTATTTTGAAAAAATGTTTATAGCTCATTCAAAAAGACAAGTAATATAATATCAAGTATACTGAATTTCACTGTATATGAGTTATTTATGAAAATGTTGCATATAGAATATTTTATGATTCTCTGTCATGTATTACCAAGAAGGAAACCAGGGCTCAGGAAGAGATCACACATCCCCTTTCTTTATACAGTGACCTCCAAAATCTGATTATCCTGTCTTTGTGGTAGTCATTAAGGTACTTTCTGTGATATTTTTCTAGGAATTTCCCAAAACCTTAAAAAAGTACAAGCTAAGTTATGATGATCTTTAACAAGTTACGTTTACGCCACAGACTCATGCATTTAACATTAACAAACACATAAGGAAGAGCTATTTTTTTCATATAGTCATGAACAATGCTAACCTCTCCTTCTCCAATACTGTTTTCACACATGCATGTAATCTTGTAGTGAATTCACATTCACTCTAGACTAACTTCTGCTTACATTCACACTAAAAGATGACTAGAAAGCTAGTTCTGTATTAATCTGGAGTAATTAAGCCTCATTCTCCCAGAGGCATAGTCATTCCTGGTTTGCAGGGTAATTTTAAAACTGGCCACATAAGTGCAACATCTGTGGGTACTTTTTAGCCTCAGACTTTGAACTAATTTTCATAGCACTGTTTTACCTGAGGAAATGGTTTATAGAATTACCCTTTTAGTTATTTCAGTAGTAACTAATATTGGATAAAATATATATGATAGACATTTGGAATCCTCTCATATAGAAAGCTTAAACAGAAATGTCAACTAGGGATGTGAATTTGTTTGAAACAACATAAACACATTGTTTATATCACTTCATTTCATTTTTTAAGCTATTTACAAATAGGATGCACAGGAACCCAAACATCCCAAACAAAGGGGTTTCTGGAGAACTCCTATTCTACCCCACACCCCACTACCCCTGGAGGTAGCAGTTTCCCAAGACACTTTAATACCTCCAAGGTTTCCATGCTCAGAAGGTGAGTCTCTTTTAATGAAAAGGAGGCTCTAGAGTGAGGGATCATGGTGAAAGTGAAAGGCAGTAGGCTCAGGAGTAATCTTAGGACATATATCTTTGCATAGAGGGAAGTGGATACATGGAACAACCTCCTAGTGGAGGTGGTGAAGTAAAAAACAGTACCTGAATCCAAGAAAGCAGGGGATAAACACAGGGGAATTCTGATGGAATCATGAGATTTATAGTGGTAAATTAGAATAGTTGGGCAGATGGGCAGACTAGATAGGCTATATGATCTTTTTCTGCCATTACGTTTCTATGTTTCTATGAATATTCATTATGGAATTCTTGAAAACTAGACCTTCTTGAAGTCTCCTTGAAAACTATTGACCTAGAATGAAAATGGCTTCTGTATGAACAAAATATTAAAGATAACCAAACTCCAGAACACCATCTAGTCTTTAATTACATCAGAGGCTTTACATTTTCTGAACATGTCTTCTCCTTCTACCAATTGCTCGTTTTAAAGCTCTTTTCACTTCATTATTTCTCAGACTGTAGATGAATGGGTTTAGCATTGGTGTGATGATGGTGTACATCACAGTCACCAACTGATTCTTATTCTGGTTATAGCTAGAAGAGGTTCGATAATAGGTAAAAAAAGCAGAGCCAAAGAATAAGGTGACCACAATGAGGTGAGAGGAACAGGTGGAGAAGGCTTTGTGTCTTCCCTCAGCAGACTGGATGCCGAGTATGGTGGAGAAGATGCAAATGTAAGAGATGATTATGCAAAGGAAGGTGCCTGTTCCTATCACGGCTCCTTCAATAAAAATCACTAGTTCATTGGTGAAGATATCAGAGCAGGAGAGCTTCAGCAGTGGTGGGAGGTCACAGAAGAAGTGATCAATGATATTTGACCTGCAGAAGGACAACTGAGACATCAACAAAGTGTGCAACAAGGAATGAAGTTGAGAAATTGTCCAGCAACCAGTCACCATCACACTACAGAGCATCCTGTTCATCACCATGACATAATGGAGAGGGTTACAGATAGCCACATACCTGTCATATGCCATTATAGAAAGGAGAAAACACTCATTCACACAGATAGCAAGAAAGAAATACATCTGTGCCATACAGCCAGGGTAAGAAATGATTTTACTCTTGGAAAGGAAGTCAGCCAGTAGTTTAGGGACAGTGACAGAGGTGAAACACATGTCCACAAAGGACAAGTTACAAAGGAAGAAATACATGGGGGTTTTAAGTTTAGGGTCAGTGACTATTAATGCCATCATGACAATATTTCCTAGCAAGTTAAGCAGGTACAGAGTTAAAAACACCAAGAAGAGTGTGATCTGATATTCTGGAATATCTGACATTCCCGAGAGAATGAATGATGTCACGCTGGTGTGATTTTCAGTTTCCATTTATTGTTAATACCTGCAAGAATTAAAATGAGGTGAAATCAGTTGCCATTCAGATGACCAATCAAATGTTAAGATATATCTGATCATTTATTTATAAAACAATTTTTAGTTCAATTTTTTACTTTGTTTACAATTATTTTATAATGTATTGCTTTCACTGTTTGAAATATTGATCCAGGTTCTTCTGGAAATTATTTTCTTATTTATTTGAAGGCTGTTCTTTAATATTTTCCAGCTCTGGCAACATACTTGATAGGACTTTTTGTTGCACATAAGACATCTTTTCTAATTTGGATTGTATTGAGAAAGTATTAAAAATGTTGGTATGCATGCTGGAATAATATGTATTATTGTGATTTTAGTTGAAAGTTATTTGTGGCTCTTAGATGTGTTAGCATTTGAATGCAAGGCTGGATAGAAGGAGAGATTGGAAGGAAAGGAGAGATTTGCCCCATTTGGCAATCTTAACTGTCTTTAAAATCTACCAGCTTCCAGCTTTAGGAATATTTTATTTTTTGTAATTTTTTCTTTATTGATTTTTCAATGAAATTACAATCATATTTAAGAAATAACAGGAAATAATGTGTGTCATTAAATAAAAGAAAACACACATCATTCAAATAATAATAAATCTACACTTATAACCCATAATCATGGGGGAGAAAAAAGAAAAAATAATATGTATTAACCCATAATATCGTCTATAGGTAAATACATGCATATATTTTTGATGGGTCTCTGATGGCAGAAAATTCAAATTTTCCAATTTGAATTGTATTGATGATGGGGAAATGTGTATGCTGGAATAATTTAAGGCATTCCTTTTTAAGTATTCTTTTATAGTTTGTTTTTTTTAACTTGGGGTATTTCTGCTTTTTACATACAAGGTAATGATCATGCCCATTATTTTATGTTTCTTGATCTGTTGATCTAACTATTATATTGCTTTGTGGTTCTGATTGTTTGGTTATTGGTTGTGTCCAAGGCTTGCAGTATGTGTCACATGTTTTATATTTCCTTTCATACTTCACTATGAGCTTTTAATTGTATTGGTGGTTAAGAAATGCTCTTACATTTTATACCTATAAATATATCTATATATTTATACATATGTATCTATCTATATTTATATATCTAGATATAGATGATAGATACAGTATATAGTATGTGTGGGTAGGTAGGTTGGGGTCTCCACCTAGTTGTAAGTTATTTATGGCTCTTAAATATATTAGGATTTGTGTGAAAAGCTAACTTGGAAGGTTAGGGAAGGTGGGTGATGCCCATCTGGCATCACACTCCCCTCCACCCACCACCATTACTCATTTACCCCATTTTCTAAGTTTCTTATAGAGGACAATGACATGATCTTTCCCCACTTAGACAAAGGTGGTCACTATCTTCAGTTAAAGCCCACTTATTGACCTACCTTTAAAATATTAAGACTGGAATTCGAGAGAACTGTATTAGGCTTAGGTAGAAATGCTGATTAGTCTGGGTGTCAATTTAGTGTTGAAGCATATTATTGATCAAACTTATGATGAAGGACTTAAGAGTTCTTTCTACCCACTGGATGTTTTCTTTACAGACCATTATGAATGCTATGTCTTATAGCTTTATTCAATTAAACTTGCTCCTACCTCAGCCTTTTCTTAAACCACCTTGTTGACTTTTTCCATTTAGATCATAGCAAAAACAGGAGTTTATCCATGGTGGCTCTAGCTTTTAATGCTGGTTTATTGATACCTTTACCAAAATGTTAGCTGCATTCTGAGGTAAATATAAAATCAGATTTGAGAGACCCTGCTTTTACATTTTGATCATGCTGTTACATTTTGATCATATACAGTTTTGCTGTTTCATTTTCATTACATTCATTTCTGTGGTTTTAAAACATAACTTCTATAGTCCTGAAATGCATCCAAATAGAAATACTATAAAAAAAAAAAAAAAAAGGCAGTGTTCAAAGCCTCCATTCCAGGAAAACTCACCTCGTCTGTGCTCGCAGAGTATTCCTACCAAACCCCCACAGACCTACGCAAGGCCCAGAGAAATTAAATGTGAGAACTGCTGTCAGTAAAACACTGAAGAGAAGACCTGCAGAGATCTTAGACTGTCTGACCCTCCTGCAGTACCCAGCCCAGCTCCTGCTGGCCAGAAATGAGGAACGTATAGAATTTGGTGTATAATTTTTTTAACTCATGGAGTCCTGATAACCCAAAGATTTGAAATTATTTTTGCAAGTGTTGAGTTAGTGATTGAATGCAGCTTTATATCTAATTCCACATGGGGAATATAATTCCACATAGGGCCAATCCACTAATTTGTTGCAATTATTAGTAAGGGTTTAATTACATTACTTAATAGCTCTTTTTCCCATACGGCCAGATTTTTAATGGCTTGTGCACATAAAATCACCAAAAAAACGAGGAAAAAAGAAAAAGAAAAATATCATGAGACTGTGCTCAAAAAAATAGCACTCAAAACAATTTAATTTTTTTTAAAACATTTTTTGAGGTGAGATTGACCTTATCGGCAAGCATGTCGACAAAACCCTTAATCATTTAGCAGGGGGTGTCCGGACTTCTCGTCATTTACAGTCAACCTCGAACACACTGTCTCATGATATTTTTCTTTTTTCTTTTTTCCTCGTTTTTTGGTGATTTGATTGAATGGAAAATAATTAGCTCTTTTTTGGGATACTTTGTGCACATAAAACACAGGGGGTCATGCATGTGGCTGGGCCTTGTGTGCGCTGCGCGCATTTTAAAAGGGGCCTGGCCGTGCGCGTTAACCCCTGTTACACACACAAGAGCCGGGGCCCTGGCAGAGGGTGGTCTGGGGGCTGGGTGGGGCGAGATGCACCCGGTACAGTGGCCATTTGCCTCTGTGCTGGGGGATCGCACGTCGGCAGGGTGCCAGCGCTCGCAACTTGCTCCAGCTCCTTTGCAGGAGCAAAATGTTAGTTGCAAAAATGGGGGGCACCTAGGATAGGGATAAGGGGTGGGTAGGATAGGGGAAGGGGAAGGGGAAGGGAGGTTAGGGTTAGGGGGAAGGGAACTAGGTGAAGCTCGAGGATGCATCGCCGCACCAAATTCGCGAAATTCTACCTCTCCTTGCACGCGCCGGGTAGCGGGCACTCATGGATGTGCACGCATTCTTTTTTAAAATCTACCCATTAATGTATATAATCCTTTCTCAGCGGATGGCACATTTCCTGAAAGGGCCAGTCCTCACACTTCTTATTCCCCTTTTTCTGAATCCCCAGGATTTGGAGGTGAAGGCTTTAACCTGTAGATGTTAGGGATGTGAATCGTTTTTGAACGATTAAAATTATCGTCAGATAATTTTTAAAATCATCCTAAATTGTTAGAGTGCACGATACAATACAAATGCCCCTGATTTATCGTCAGGGGCATTTGTTATTGTATCGTTAAATAGGGCACGGGAATTATTTGGGGGAGGGCGGGAAAACTGGCACACCAAAACAACCCCTAAACCCACCCCGACCCTTTAAAACCAATTCCTTACCCTCCCCCACCCTCCCGAACCCCCCCAAAATGTTAAATTACCTGGTGGTCCAGTGGGGTGGGGGGTGGGGATCCTGCCGCGATCTCCCGCTCTCGGGCCATCGGCGCCATTTTGGCTGCCACTAATTAAAATGGCGCCGATGGCCCGATAAAAAAAAAACACCCACCGACCCTTTAAAATTGACCCCCCTTAGCCTCCCCCACCCTCCCGACCCTTTTTTTTAGGGAGGCCCGCGCCGCTAAAAAAAAAAAAACCACCCGACCCTTTAAATCGACCCCACCCTCCCGACCCCCCAAAACCTTTTAAATTACCTGGGGGCCTCGGGGGGAGGAGAGATCCAGGGGGGCCTCGGGAAGAGATTTCCTGTTCCCAGGCATCAGCTGTTCTAAAAATAAATGGCGCCGATGCCCCTTTGCCCTTACCATGTGACAGGGTATCTGTGCCATTGGCCGGCCCCTGTCACATGGTAGGAGCACTGGATGGCCCCCGCCATCTTTAAAGATGGCGCCGGCCATCTTTACTCATCAGCCCTATAGTATAATAGGGCCAGCTTGGGGGGACCTCCTGACCCCCACAAGACTTGCCAAAAAGTTCAGCGGGGGTCCGGGAGCAACCTCCTGAACGCCGGCCCGTCCTATGCCAATACTCAAATGGCAACCGATCGCCTTTGCCCTCATTATGTCACAGGTACCGACGGTCGGCCCCTGTGACATAGTGAGGGCAAAGGCGATCTGCTGCCAATATTCAAAATGGCCCCCCCCCCCAAGCTGGCCAAAAGTCCCTAGGGTTCCAACAGGGTCCCGGAGCGACCTCCTGCACTCCGGCCGTCCGATGCCAGTACTCAAAATGGGGCCGATAGCCTTTGCCCATATTATGTCACAGGGGCTACCGGTGCATTGGTCAGCTCCTGTCACATGGTAGGAGCACAAGATGGCGCTGATGACCATGTGACAGGGGCTGACCAATGGCACCGGTAGCCCCTGTGACAAAGGCTATCGGCGCCATGATGAAAACCAGCACCGTGGTTGTGAGAGTGCAGGGGATGGCTCCTGGACCCCCTGCTGGACCACCAGGGAGTTTTGGTAAGTCTTGGGGGGGTCAGGAGGGTGGGGGTTGTAGTTAATTTTAATTTTAGCTGGGACACGAATAGAAATCGCCGTATTAACACATCGGGGCGCCATACGGCCGAATGCAACGTATCTGCTCCCCGATGAATCCGTATCACGAATGCAACGTATGGCGTCCCTCTACACATCCCTAATGGTTGGCATTATTGGGTTTTTTACAATCAAAATTTCAGCTCTTTTTTTGTTAGAAAATTGGCCTTCTCTGCAATGTTAAGTATTTCAATCTGTTGTTATTACATGTGTTTAGTGATCCTTGGGTGCTGTGGAGATGACCACGCTCACGGGAAGGAGCCCCGTGAGGAGCCACAGCACTAGGCTAGACTCTGGACCTCATTTTCCATAGGGATCCGCATGCGAAAGGGACGTTTCACACACGAAAAGTCCCTTATCGCATGCAATACCAAATGGGGGCGGAGTCGTCCCTGGAAGAGGAAGAGTTGGGGCATCACCAGGGCCCGACTCCGCGAAGACGCTGCGGATGACGAAAAGGTAAGGACCCTTTTTGCGTCCGAGTTCGCGCCCAATAGCTACACCTTTTATGGTGGCGCTATTGGGTGCGAAACCGGCAGTGATCACACTGCGACAGTGCAATCGCTGCTGGCTAGCGCAGGCTGCCCCCCATTTCAGCCCCTGCCCCCTCATTCCCTAAAGTATCGCAGGCCTGCGATACATTAGAAAATGAGGCCCCTCTGAGACACAAAACACTGATGATTGAACTCTTTTATTATAGAGCTTGATGTAGCCACCAGGTGGCGGTGGTGATTAGTAGTCTCAGGGACCTCTGAAGAGGGAGCCCTTCTCTCCTGGATGATGTCAGGAGGTTCCGCAGCAGGTTACCCAGCAACACATACTGTGGATAAGACAGATGAGATGTTAGAGTACTCACTCGGTGTCAGCTGTACTGATACGATTCCAGCAGGTTAGTTGTAGAAAGGTACAGACACTGAGGCAGGGAGAGCAGACCCTCGAGGAGTGAGTACCTATTCCCTGAATGGCACTTGAAATAGAACAGAGGGCCCCCGAGGAGCAGGTACCAAGTTAGTAGTTAAACTCTGAAGGGGCAGAAGGAGAGCTTCCTACAAGTAGCAGGGAAGCAGCAGAGTAGTGCAGGACAGGAACAGAATGAATCCTTATTCGAGTCATTGCCAACTCAATGAGCTAGCAATCTTGAAAGTAGATATACCAATGGGCGTGACATCAGCTGAGGGAACGCCCTCGAGGTTAGCGCCACTGGGCATACTTGGGCATGGGGGTTGCGTGCAGTGCGTGCACCCTAGCAGGTACCTGGGAGGAGCAATGGCATACGGCTGCACAATAGCCATTCCGGGGATGCCAGAGAGGTCGGCTTGATGACGCTGCGGTAGCCATCTTGCACAGGTAAGCGGGAGGAGCTGAGATAGGGGTGAAACAAGCGGGGCGAAGCCTTCGAAGACCGACGCATGCAAGGGCATCCACGTAATGACCTACCAGGTCTAGGTTTTTGCAGATATGTATTTATTTATTTATTTTAATTTTTCTATACCGAAGCTCCTGTAAGAATACATATCACACTGGTTTATATTATAACAACAAAATTCGCTTAGGAGCATTACATAGAACAATGAAGACATATAAATATGAAATGAATTAAAACTTAACATATCGTAAACGGTAACTTATCCTATCGAATAAATTAACTTCTCGTAAATAGATGTCTCCGTGGAATGTTTTGGAGAGGTGGCTGAGTAACATGGTAGAGCAAAATTTCAGAAGAAAGAGAGGAGGGATTAACAGTCTGAGGTTGCAAGAATATGAGTCTGTGAAGGCTAGAGTCTGGAGTAAGGGAAGAATAGCATTAGGAGTCAGGGAAGGCGAGGCTGAATAGCCATGTTTTAAGTCTTTTTTTGAAGGAAGATGGACACTGTTCTTGCCTGAGGTCTGGTGGGTAGTGCATTCCATTGATGAGGTCCTGCTGTAGAAAGGGCCCTCTTTCTTAGGGCTGATTTTGCTTATGGGGCAAACAGGGGTGTCTTTATAGGTGCTTCTAATTGGTCTGGATGAGGTATGTGGTGTGAATTGAATAGTGGTGTCAATGGATGTGAGGTTGTGCTTGGCTTTATGGATAATCGTGAGGACTTTGAAGAGGATCCTGAACTTGACGGGTAGCCAGTGGAGGTTCTGAAGAGTGGGGGTGATATGATCTCTTTTTTTGGTGTTGGTGAGGATCCTGGCGGCTGAGTTTTGAACCATTTGAAGAGGTTTTGTGTTGTTGGCTTTGAGCCCGAGCAAGAGGGAGTTACAATAGTCCAGTTTTGAAAGGATGATGGATTGCAGTACCAGTGTGAAATCTTGGAGGTGAAGGAGAGGTTTTAAGTTTCTGAGAACTTGAAGTTTGAAGAAATAATCTTTCGCGGTGTTGTTCACAAAGTTCTTTAGGTTAAACTGATTATCTAGGATCACGCCTAGATCTCTGACGAAAGGAGATGAATTAATCATTGAGTTTGGCTGAATGAGATGGGGGTGGTGGCATTGGGGGTTTGGTGATGATTTCCTTTGAGATGATAAGAATCTCGATTTTGTCGCTGTTTAGGACCAGGTTGAGCGTGGATAGTAGTTGGTTAATTTCTTGGAAGCAGGTGGGTCCAGTGGTTCAGAGTTTTTTGAAGAGAGTCTTTGATCGGGATGAGGATTTGGACATTCGTCCACGTAGAGATAGTGGGATAGTTTTAGCCTTGTGAGTAGGTGGCAGAGTGGTATAAGGTATATGTTGAAGAGTGTTTGGAGATAGGGAAGATCCTTGTGGGACACCCAGGTTGGAGCGGACAGGGGGAGATTCTTTATTGTTGATCCTGACTTTGTAGAACCTGTTGGACAGGAAGGATCTGATCCAATCAAGGGCAGAACCTTTGATGCCAATGTTTGTTAGTTGTTTCCAGAAGGATGTTATGGTTCACTGTGTCAAGGCGGCGGACAGATCGAGGAGAGGCGAGAAGATAGGTTTGTCCTTTTTCCAGGTTTAATAGGATAGTGTCTGCTAGGGATATGAGCAAGGTTTCAGTACTACGTGTTTTTCGAAATCCGTGTTGCGTGGGGGAGAGAATATTATGCTCCTCAAGATAATCTGATAACTGTTTGTTGACTATTTTTTTCCATGATTTTTGCTATCATGGGAAGGTTAGCTATTGGGCGGAAGCTTAGATGGGTCTGTAGGAGGTAAGTTTGGTTTTTTTTTAGAATAGGTTTGAGAATAGCGAGCTTAAGAGGGTCTGGCACTGATCCTTGGGATAAAGAGAGGTTAATGATGTCAGAGATTGGTTTTTGAGATGGTGCTTGGGATGTTGAGGAGCAGGTTAGGCGGTATCGGGTCCAAAGGATGTGAGGTTGGTTTCAGTTTTTTGAGGATATTTTCTACTTCCAGTGATGAGGTTGGTTCGAACGCTTCTATCGTTGAGTTTGGTTTTGGTAAAGAGGGGCAGGGTGAGAGAAGGTATTCCAGGAGGCGTGTGCAATGCGGCAGTTAGGTTGTTTGATTTTTTTCTCGAAGAATTGTGCAAGTTCCGTGGCTTTGTAGAGTGCAAGGTCATCGGGAATGGTAGGGGGAGATGGCTTGGAGAGAGCTGAGACATATGCGAAGAGAGCTTTCGTGTCGAAGATGAAATGGTGTAATTTTCTTTCCAAAGAAGATCTTTCTTCATTCCGAGGATGGTGATTCTGTAAGCGTTAAGAAGGGATTTGTAGGCAGCCAGTGTAGAGGTGGATGGGTTTTTACGCCAAGTGTGTTCTTTTCTCCTTAGGTCTTGTTTGAGGGCCTTTAGTTCTGGGGTGTACCATGGTTTTCTGTTCTGGGAGGAGGGGCATATGACTTTGGTGGAGGTAGGGCAAACTTGATCTGCAACTTTTGTGGTGATGTTGGTCCATGAAGTGATGGCTGCTCGTCTGTCTGAGAGGTCGAGGGGAATTAGTTCCTTTGAAAGATGGTAGTTGAGGTGGTCAGAGGAGCAGGGTTTTCTAAATTGTATGGTAGTTTTGGGGAAGGATTGGAGGGTGCTCTTTGATCTTCATAGATGTGGAGATGATTCGGTGGTCCGACCAAGGGACTGGGGTGCTGTCAGGCATGGAGGAGATTGAGATGCCGTCATTGATGAATATAAGGTCAAGGGTGTGGCCTGCTGAGTGTGTGGGGGGGTAACTATTTGAGAGAAGCCAAGGTAGTGATGATAGTAGCGTTTCGCAGTTGTTAGATTGTGGGGAGGCATCTACATGTAGATTAAAATCTCCTAGATGATAGCTGGTTTGGATGTTAATGTGATTCGTTATAAGTTCGATGATGGGGGAGGGGTTAGATTCAAGGATTCCTGGAGGAGCGTAGATAAGACAGATTTGGAGGTGGGGTGATTTGAAAAGGGCCACTCTATTTTGTTGGTGGCGTTAGAAAGTTGCAAGGTGAGGCCTAACCCTTTTTTGGCCGCCAATAGAAGACCACCGCCTCTTTTCTTAAGTCTGGGTATGGAAAAATATCGTAAAGATTAGTGGGAAGTTCGTTTGTGATGACTAAGTCCGTGTGTTTCAGCCATGTTTCCGGATGGCACAGATGTCTGGACTGACTTCTACGAGGTAGTCGTTGAGGATGTGTGATTTTTGGTGAGAGATTGGGCGTTGAAAAGAGAGAGAGTGAAGACTGAGAGACCCAAAAGCTGTGTGACTGGAGAAATCAAAATAGGTATAAGTCTCTGTTGTCGGGCGGAGGGAGTGTGATTAATGTGGCCTGATTTTTCCTGTTTTTCAGGTGGTATTTAATAGCTGGGATGGTGAAGGTTTGCATTTTTATGTTTGAGATGAGGGGCTCTCCAGTTAAGGTGGTGTTGTTGATAAGTAGGTGACGGTGGGGGTGAAGGTAGCTTCCAGTTAGGAGTGAATCTAATGCTGGACATAAGGTTGGGAGGAAGTTGAGTTATTAGAACGCTGTGGGGAAAGATGGGATAGGGTCTGCTCTGATGACACTGATATATAGATGATGGAAATCTTGCAGCATCTTCTTATCCAAGATATTGGACATTGGAGTCCAAGAATTGTCTTCTGGGCCATAACTATCCCATGACAGGAGGTATTCCCATACTCTGCCTCATTTTCTTACATCCAGAACTGTGTCAACTTTATATTCGATGTCTTCTTCTGCATCTACGTAGAGTAGTAGAGTCGGGTACTTTGTTGGAGAATTTGGCTGAGTATCACTAGTTTCAATAGTGACATGTGGAATGCATTGTGGATCTTTAAAGTAGCTGGAACTTCAGACTGTAGATGAGGTTGCCCAGTCGTCGGAGAATGGGAAATGGTCCAATGAAGTGAGGAGCGAATCGAACTGAAGGAAATTTGAGACTTAAATGTTTCGTAGAAAGCCAGACTTGGTCACCAGGCTTGACGTCTGGCTCGTATTCCTGCTTCACAGGCATCTCTTTAGTCTGAGACCAGAGTTGATGGATATCTTTAGCAGCTGCTTGCACTGCCGGGGACAACACTGATAATGGATTGGCAGTGGTGGTAATGGTAGTCATCCGTAGACCACTTCAATGGTGTAGTGCCAGTGGATGTTGCTGGAAGAAAGTTTATGGCAAATTCTGCCCATGGCAACAATTCACTCCAATCATTCTGTCGGGTGTTCACGTAGGCGAATGAACTGTTTGAGAGTCCTATTCACCCTGTTTGGCCGTTGGATTGGGGATGATATGCCAAAGAGAAGTCGAGGGCAATATCGAACTTCTTGCATAATGCCTTCCAGAGTTAGCTGTGAATTGGGCTCCACGTTCGGAGACTATGGCCTCATTTTCCAACCGCTCGCATGCGATAAGGGACCTTTCACACGTGAAAAGTCCCTTTCATACGATACCAGGATGGGGGCGGAGTCGGCCCCGGAAGAGAAGGAGTCGGGCGTCACTGGGGCCGACTCTGCACTGACGCCGGACAGCGAAAAGGTAGGTGCCTTTTCGCTGCCTATTTCGCTCCCAATAGCTACACCTCTATGGTGGCGCTATTGGGTGCGAAACAGCAGCGTTCGCACCGCAATGGTGCGATCACTGCCGGCTAGTACAGGCCCGCCCCCCTACGGCCCTACCCCTCATCTTCTAAAGTATTGCAGGCCTGCGATACTTTAGAAAATGAGGCCCTATATGCTTAGGCAAGCCATGCAGGTGGAAGATGTGATTGATGAACAGTCGGGCGAGCTCCATGACTGTGGGTAAGCCCGGGAGAGCCACGGAATGTGCCATCTTTGAGAATGTCAACGGTTACTCAAATGGTATTATTTCCTCCTGATGATGGTAATCTACCACAAAGTCAGTGGCAATATGTGTCCACAGTTCTTCAGGGACCGGCAAGGGTTGGAGGAGACCCCATGGACGTCCTGGTGGTGTCTTCTGTTTAGCGCAGTTTGCGCAGGAAGTGATGTAGCAAACATGTCCTCTTTCATGGTAGGCCAAAAGTAAAAGGTTAGTGATTTAGACAACGTCCTCTGTTGCCCAGGGTGTCCTGAGAGTTTGGAGTCGTGGGTCCAAGCCAATAATTTCTTCCTGAGGTTTTTGGGTACTATCATCTTCCCTGCAGGTACTGAATGAATAGCTGCCAATATGTCCTTCTCGGGGTCTATGATGTGTTGCGGCTCTTTGGTACGTCCTCGGAGAGAAAAGAGTGTGAGAGTGCATCGGCTCTGATATTCTTATTTCCAGGACAGTACTTGAGCACGAAGTTGAATCTGTTAAAAACAGAGACCATCTCGCTTGTCTATGATTCAGGTGCTGTGCGTGACGGAGGTACTCCAAGTTCTTATGGTCTGAATAGTCCGTTACTTGATGTTGCACTCCTTCGAGCCAAGGGCGCCATTCTTCGAATGCCATCTTTATAGCCGAAGTTCCTTGTCTCCAACTCCGTAATTTCTCAGCAGAGAGAAAAGCGATGGGAGAAAAATGAGCATGGATGTGAAATTTTGAATGCCAGCCTGGCAAAGCACTGCCCCTACGCCAACGTCTGAGGCATCGATTCTATGATGAAAGGCTTAGAGGGTCTGGATGTCGAAGGCAGGGTTTGGTTGAAAAGGCATCCTTCAGCTTCTGGAAAGCGGCAATTGCTTCGGGAGACCAATTAGCTATGTTGGTACCTTTCTTAGTCATAGCTGTAAGCGGTACTGTGAGTGAGGAGTAGTTCTTAATGAAGGTTCTATAATAGTTGGTGAAACCTAAGAAGCATCTGAGAGCCTTTAATCCAGTGGGTTGAGCCCATTTCTGGATACTCTCCAGCTTCTGTGGGTCCATTTGAAAACCTTCTTTTGAGACTATGTAGCCCAGAAAGAAACTGATTCTTTATGAAATTCGTATTTAAATAGCTTGGCATAGAGATGATTCTCATGAAGCCTCTGTAGTACTCTCTTGACATCTTTTTGATGAGTAGTGATGTCTTGTGAGAAGATTAAGATGTCATCGAAGTAGATAACGACACACTTATATAGGAGGTCATGGAAGATGTCATTCATTAGATTTTGAAAGACAGCCGGAGCATTACATAGGCCAAACGGCATCACTAAGTACTTGAAGTGGCCGTCTCGAGTGTTGAAGGCCGTCTTCCACTCATCGCCAGCTTTGATGCGAAGTAGGTTATATGCTCCTTTCAGATCCAGTTTTGAAAAGATCTGGGCTCCTTGAAGTCTATCAAATAGTTCTGAAATCAGAGGCAGAAGATAAAGATCCTTTATAGTTCTTTTGTTAAGGCCTCTGAATCTATGCAAGGATGCAAGGTGCCATCCTTTTTGCCCACAAAGAAGAAGCCTGCGCCCGCAGGGGACTTTGATGGTTTAATGAAGCCTTTGTTGAGATTCTCCTGAATGTATTCAACATGGCTTTGTTCTCTGCCACAGACAAGGGGTACACCTACCCTTGGGTGGCTCTGTATTTGGCTTCAGATGAATGGTGCAGTCATAGGGTCTGTGAGGCAGAGGTATATCTGCAGCTTCTTTTGAAAAGACATCTCGAAAAGATGCGTATTGAGGCAGCAAGCCTGGCATTACTGGGGTAGTAGGCATACAAGGAAATGGCTTTACTCAGTCGGGCATCACTTATGGCAGTCTGGACCCCAACTTGACAGTTCCAGAGTGACCCAATCGAATTGGGCATGTGCCGTTGTAGCCATGGTAGTCCTAGTACTATGGAGTGCATAGCCTTCTCTAAAACGAAGAAGGAGATGGTCTCCATATGGAGAGCACCAGTACGTAGACACACTGGTTCAGTCTGTAGTGTTACTTGTCCCGGCAAGGGTTCTCCATGGATGGATGAAAGAAGCAGGGAGGCGACAAGGTGGAAGTAGGAATCCATAGATGTTCCACAGTCATTGGAGAATAAAGTTGCCTCCTTCCCCTGAGTCCACTAGGGCAAATGTCTGGTATTGCAGAGGACCGCAGATGAGAGATACAGGAAGAGAGAGTGGAGGAGAGGGCATAGTGAGGCCTAAGAAGAGTCCTCCCGCAGGACTTAGGCCTGTCCGTTTCCCGAGCATATAGGGCAATTTTGGACAGCATGGCCAGCTTGTCCACAGTACATACACAGCCCAATTTCTTCCGCCTTCTTCTCCTTTTGACGTCAGGTGGCTGCGGCCTAGTTGCATCGGTTCTTCTTCGCCGGCTGCTGGGACTGTAGGGATAGCCCTGGATGCAGTCTTAACTTGGACTCACTCAGAAGGGGTCTCCTGGGGGTCTGGTCTCTTGAACTTTGTCTCGAAGCCGGCAGTCAATTTTGGTTGCCAGTTTCACAAGTTCAGCCAACGTTTCAGGCATCTCTCGAGCTGAGAGTTCATCCTTCAGGCGAGTGTTGTCCTTCGAAGAACAACATCTTCAGGCACCTTGGGTCTCAGGATAATTCAGATGCCAGTGTCTTGAACTCAATAGCGAAGTCAGCTAGGGTCTTGTTCCCTTGCTTCAAATGAACCAAAGAAGATTCTGCTACTGATAACGGGCAGGGTCATCAAAAACTGATTTAAACAGTTCAAGGAATCCTATTGTAGACTTGCTAGGGAGTTAGCAATCTGTTACGCTCTCCTTCACCAAAGGGGAGGAGCTAGCAATCGGTTATGCTCACCTCTTCCAGAGGAGAGGAGTTAGAATCTGCTGTCGCTCACTACGCCAGGAGGGCGGAGAGTTGGCAAGCTGTTCTGCTGTGCTCCTGAAAGGGGAAGGAGTAGCGATATGACATGACCTGCTCTTCCAGAGGGAAGGAGTTGGCTATCTGTAATTCTGTTAGCGAACTGCTGTAGATGCTCCTGTAAGGGAAGGAAGTAGCAAGCTGTATCAATCTGCTAAGGAGTAGCAATCTGTTATGGATCAACTCTCCAAGGACCTGACCTCTGCCTGGACACTGACCTTCCTTGACCGCCACCTGGATCTGACCTTCCTTGACCGCCATCTGAAACTGACCTCTGCCTGGAACGACTTCCATATTGACCCTTGCTTTGGCTGACCCTTCACTCTCTAGTCTGGCCTTGATTCTCGCTATCCACTCGGACTCTCTTTTGGTCTATTGTGGCTCCTGGACATTCTGACCTGAGTCTTGATTGTGCACCCTTGATCCTCTTGGGGAGACCCTGCAAGGCCTGCCTAAGACCAGGTGGCCCAGGTAACCGCGGGCTCAACCCAAGGGAACCCTGGGTTGCTATTGATGAAACTCCTGACAGCCTCTGCCTCCTCTGGGCTCTGCCTCCTGGTGGCAGATACTCTCTGGGTCCAACCGGAGGGGTGACCTATCCTGCATCAGGCCAAGGGTCCACTTCCTGGTGCAACTTGGATAGATAGAGCCCTTGCTATAAGCACTTTCAGCCCTCTGTATTTTGTTGTACTTAAACTTCTTTAAATCACTACAAAATCAAGATCAATTTCTGAAGATCCTGATATTGATAATCAAATAAATCAACCACTGTATTGGCTTTTAAAATTCCTAATTCATGATCCAGTTTTTCTTTTAAAGAGTTAGCCACATTTTTAGTGGACTCAATAATTAGAATCATCTAGTCTAATGAACATTTTTTCAAGATAGAATTCCATCTCTCTAAAAAGCTCTTTTCTTCCATCAAAGCTTGGGCTCTTTAAATATTCTTAATCCACGGGGAATCTTCTCATGTTTACAATACTCTATAAGAGTGCTCCCATGTAATTCAGTTCTTATAAGTCTTCTATATAGACTGGATAAATCATTCCATATGGAAGGCATATCTACATTTGAGCCCTCTCCAAATGGGGAAGGCTCTGATAGCATAGATGACTTGTTCTTCAGTATAACTGAAGGCACTTTTCCATTTAATCTGTGCCTAAACAATTTTGGAAAAATCAAATACAAAAAGACCCAAGGGGGAGGAATAATATGTAGATAAACACAAAATGTAAGAAACACCCAAATAATTAAAGTATTCCAAATTGCCTTACAAACATAGATGTTATTGTGATTATGAGAAAGGATATAGTAATTTTTACAGATTAATAAAGATAAAGCTTGCTTTACCGAATAGGGTGAAATACCTGAAGATTTATTTTTCACAGTAATTCCTTTTTGCTTTTAAAGGATGTTTTAAAAATTCTGAATTTTTGTTTTATTTTCAATGTAATTATTTTTTTTCTTTTTGAAAGCTTACATTTTGAGCTCTAATGTTTGATAACTGTTTACTGTTTGTAATTCTCTGTCAATTGACGTTCTGTTTGTGTCTCATTATATGTTGTGCATATTACATGGGGTAACATGGAACAGCAGAGTTTGACAAAACATACAACTGTGTTTTTGTTAGCGCTGTCAACGCCAACAGGCTGCGGGCACCTCCTCTTACCTGCGACTCGACTGCTGACATCTCTCCGGGCACCCATGCTGCAGCAGCAAGCCGTTGTCGCAGCTCATCGCCAGCTCAGGCCTTCCCACGGCCATTTGGAGGCCGATACGCCACCAACCGCTGACACCCCCAGACTTTCCTTAGCGAGTGCGCACACTGTTACTCTGCCTCTTAAAGGGGTTGTGGCAGGAAAACCAGGTCCAGCCCCTAGATGACATCACGGCCTCAGGCCTACTTAAGGAAGTCCTCCTGACCATCCTGACAACTTGGCAATGAGTTCCTGACCACCTACTTCTGGTCTCCTGGTTGGTGCGCCTTCCAGAAGTCTTCTAGTCAGTGTTCCTCCGTCTCGGGTTCCAGCCTCCTCCTTCTTCTCAGGAGCTTCTTTCTCCTCCCTGAGGACCCTTGGCTGGACCCTGGCCTCTGGGCCACATCTTCTTCGCTCCTCGCATCTGCCTTGACCTTGGACCAGAACCGACCTTGCTTCAGCCACCTGCCCCGACTTTGGACCAGAACCAACCTTGCCTTCAGCTGCCTGCCCTAAACTCAAACCATAATGACTCTCCCTTCTGTTTTTTCAGCCTTTCTCTCTCCTGTATTACCTGGCCCTCCTTCATCCGGCAGACCAGCTCCTGCACTACCTCTTCAGGCCGTCCTCGGGACCAGCCATGCAGAAGGCAACCTAAGACCCAGCCGATCCCAGCACCCAAGGACTCAACCTGCGGGGAACGAGGGCTGATACTGGAGAAGCCTCAGCTTGCCTCTGCTTCCCGTCTAGCGTCACCTCCCAACGGTGGGGGTGGACCATGCGTGTTCACCCCACAGGTAGAGCCAACTCCACCTCGGGCCAAGGTCCATGTACACCTAACAGTTTTTGCTTGATATTGAGAATGAGAAAAAAGTGCAATGAATGAACAATAGTTTGTGCAATCAGTTAAGTGAAATAACTGTTCTATGTTGTGTTCTTCCATGTAGTGTCTGAATGGATTAATGAACACCTAGGTCACTTGTATCTTTGAATATTGTATGTTATCTTATATTAAAATGCAAAGACGTAAATAAGGGAATAGTGACTGTAGGGATTATTCAAGAAGTTATTGATATTTATATTGAGTTTCCTTATTACTTAATCTGAATTATATTAGGTCTTAATCCATAAACACAAACATCTGACTTAATTTGGGAGTGCAGAAGCTGTGCTTCTAAACACAACTTCATTTCTAAAAAAAAAAAAAAAAAAAAGGAAGGAAACGCCCATTTTAATTAATTTTCACAGTTTAAAAGGAAAAATAAATTTCTCTTTGTTCTAACTACATGATTTTAATTTCTAAAGCAGAAAGCAGAAAG